>NW_017684526.1:0-585 GCF_001879085.1 Nicotiana attenuata
GGAAGGTAAAATTATTAAAGCTCGCGCCTAAAGCAACTAACGCATTATTAACTTTGCGGGAGGCCATGGAAATTTGCTAAATGGCACGTCCCGAATTGTAAGTATTTTAGGAGTATTTAAAGAGGGCCACGCAGTTTGTCAATTTTGTTTGGCGCGACGCACCTCAATTTATTTTTAAAAGGACGTCCTAAAGACGAACTACTATTGACTATTAAGATTCGTCTTTAATCTAAAAACTTAACTTGTTAACATTGTGAATTAACCAACATCCGAGTATTCAAGGAAATTCGGGCCCCGAGCTCAAGTCCAAACTCGAACAAGGACGATCCCCATTATTGAAGAAATCCTTAGCTCGAGCCTGCTACTTAACTCGAAAAGCCCAAAACCTACTAATTAATTAATAACGGGCCAGTTACCATTACAGTTCATGAGCTCAAAGGAGCTCCGTCCACACGGGACCCGTACATGACAGAGGCTGTCCAACAGGTATTGACGCTGGGCTTGAGACCGGCCCAAATCGAACAAAGAGCAACCCCAAGATCGAACATCCATTTTTCAATTCTTTCTATTAAACAAACAGGGATA
>NW_017684526.1:5028-7471 GCF_001879085.1 Nicotiana attenuata
TTAAAAGATTCAGAGTCGCCACTTGGGAGATTTATGGTGTCCCAAGTCACCGGTTTGAATCCCGAATCGAGGAAAAGGGTTTGACTCTGTTTAACAGTCGCGAACCAGAAATCCGAGTAAGGAATTCTGTTAACCCGGGAGAAGGGGTTAGGCACTCCCAAGTTTCGTGGTTCTAGCACGGTCGCTCAACTGCTATATTTAGCTAAAATCTGATTTTAGAACATGTTCAAACCTATGTGCATTTTAACTTTTAACCGCTTTTATTAATTTTTAGGAAATTGAACGTCGTTTAAAATATGTTTTTAGATCACGTCACATGAAATGCACCCGGATCCTCGACACGTTTTATTCAACGTTTAGGATTTGGATTTGGGTCACATGAAATGCACACCCGAGTTTAGGAAGGTAAAATTATTAAAGCACGCGCCTAAAGCAACTAACGCATTATTAACTTTGCGGGAGGCCATGGAAATTTGCTAAATGGCACGTCCCGAATTCTAAGTATTTTAGTAGGAGTATTTAAAGAGGGCCACGCAGTTTGTCAATTTTGTTTGGCGCGGCGCACCTCAATTTATTTTTAAAAGGACGTCCTAAAGACGAACTACTATTGACTATTAAGATTCGTCTTTAATCTAAAACCTTAACTTGTTAACATTGTGAATTAACCGACATCCGAGTATTCAAGGAAATTCGGGCCCCGAGCTCAAGTCCAAACTCGAACAAGGACGATCCCCATTATTGAAGAAATTCTTAGCTCGAGCCCGCTACTTAACTCGAAAAGCCCAAAACCTACTAGTTAATTAATAACGGGCCAGTTACCATTACAGTTCATGAGCTCAAAGGAGCTTCGTCCACACGGGACCCGTACATGACAGAGGCTGTCCAATAGGTATTGATGCTGGGCTTGAGACCAGCCCAAATCGAACGAAGAGCAACCCCAAGATCGAACATCCATTTTTCAATTCTTTCTATTAAACAAACAGGGATACAACTGCCTGTAACTTGCATTTTTATAGAGAATTACGCCCACACAGAAACATGTAATATGAATTATACTAGATAAGTGAACAGCATATTAACTATGACATTTAACTACTCTACACCGGAATCCCAAATTAACAAATCATATTAGGCATCGCATTGTACTGGAAAAATTCAAAACAGACAACCTAGTCAACTTGAGTGTGAAACGGAGCAAGATGTATTAATCCTAAATCAACACATACCTAATTAAACAAAGAAATTAAATCTGGGAAAAACTTCTCAACACATGCTTTTACTACAGTAGTGTTGTGATTAACACATATTTTAACAAACGTGACAATAGAACCTAAGAATTTAAACAAGCATGAATCGATATACACTTCATGATAGCCCTAACAGTATCCATATAAACTCTAAACATGCTGAGAAGGAATAGATAACATTAGAATCTTCATTTCCTTAAAAAAAAAAAACAACACGAGCCATGGCTTACATGCTTAAGGTCACAGATGTGTACCTGGAAATGAAAATCAAAGGAGAAGATGAGGGTTCAGCAGTATCTAAAGCAGAAAACCAGCACCAGCAATACAGAACCAGCAAAGGAAAACCAATAGAACAGTAAATCCAGCTTAATCAACCCAAATTCAAACTTGAAATCAAAACCCAAATGCCAAATTCAACTCAAAACCGAAAGAAAACCCACACTAAGCCATCTTAAAGCTCCAAAATGGTTGAAATGTTCTTCAAAAATAACCAAATCGCAGAGAAATGATCAATGGAATAGTAGAAAATGCAGTTGTTTGTTTTCTGGAATTTTCAGCCTGTTTTTTTCAATTTTTTTGAATTTTTTTTTTGCTCTTAATCTCTCAGATTTTAGAATGTATACGCCTCTGATTTTTTTTTTAGCTCCCTCTTTCTTGCCTTCAAAGGCAAGAATGCTACCTTATATAAGCTCAACTATAGGGCAACCCTCCTAGTTTAACTTTGCACTTTAGTCCCTTTTAAATTCCTGCTTTTTAGCTTAGAAATCTCCTTTACTGACTTGCTACCCAAGTCACACCACTATGTTTCTAAAACTCCAATTAGGACCCCTTCTAGGTGCTTCTAGAGGCTTCTAATTTCTGTTACCAAAGATTCCCTGAGTTGAACTCCCTAAACTACCCTTTTTATTCTGAAAATTACCAACCTAGTTAAACCAACCCCAACCCTGTTACCCTGGTCAAGAAGGTAACCATAGTTAACTAATTGGAACATTCAGCTATACTCAAACACTTAGAAAACTTAAAAATTAAACTAATTAACCAAAATTAGAATTTAACCCTAATTAATACTAAGGCTAAATTAACAATAGCAAAATAAAATCAATACCACAGCAACAATCATAAATCGAAATCGAACACAAAAATATGAATCAAACTGAGATAACATTAATAACAGAAAAATCAAACTACTCAATAAA
>NW_017684527.1:0-1118 GCF_001879085.1 Nicotiana attenuata
CAAATTCTCGGGTGTATACGATCCTTTCCAATTCCGGTCATCCCCTGTGCAGCACCAGACTCTTCCATTTTTGCTTTTTCTTTTCTCCTAGCTTCAGCAACATAATCCTAGGGCACGGCGTTGGACTTTAAAGGCAGTGTGGGTGCCACCTTCACAGTGAAGGGTGTGGCTACTTCTACTTCAAATGGAGTGGGTGTAGTTGCAGGTGCGGTTACATCAATTTCAAATGGGACTGATGCGGCTACTTCAACTTCGACTGGTGGCTGTATTTGTACCAAAATAGGTGTGAGTGTGGTTGCAGGTTTAGGGTCATCACCTTCCTGAATAAGCCCAATCGACCCTTCAGGATCCCATTCTTCATCGGTTTCTATTACATTTACTCCTTCACCTCTATGATCTGGAAGGGGATTATTGCGGATATTTGATGCGACTTCCTTTGCTTGTATGACTTTGGTATCAATAAGGGTTTGAATCTTGTCTTTCAGAGTGCGGCATTCATCAATAGTATGCCCTTTCATGCCAGAATGGTATGCACATGTTTTGTTTGGGTTGACCCACTGGGAGGAGTTTTCCATGGCAATATTAGGAATATGGGTAACATATCCGGCAGCCTTTAATCTTTCATATAGTTGGTCAATGGGTTTAGCAATAGGGGTGTATTGTCTGGGTGGCCTGCGATCAAAATTGGGTCTGGGTTTTTGATAGTTTGGATAGGTTGGAGGTGAATGGTAATAGGCTGGCTGGGTGTTATAAGTGTGATTGGTGGTAGCGGGTTGAGAATATCTGGGAGGTGAAGGTTGGAATGGTGGAGGTGTTTGGTATGTGAATGGAGATTTTGGACCTTGGGCCACCATCACTGCCCCTCCTTCTTTCTTCTTTAATATACCCCCTGAATTTAATGCTTTGTTCGTAGCCTACAATGCCTCAAAATTGGTTACCATCCCACTCTTGATCCCTTCTTCAATCCTTTCCCCGAGTTTGATGATGTCGGAGAATTTGTGATTTTCGATAACCATTAGCCTTTTATAGTATTGTGGATCCTGGGCCCTGACGAAGAATTTGTTCATCTGCTCTTCCTCTAGTGCCGGCCTAACCTTTGCAGCTTCTGACCTCCATCG
>NW_017684527.1:2903-7471 GCF_001879085.1 Nicotiana attenuata
GCCTATTCTATAGCATTCTCCGGCTGTGCAAATCTGTCTGGGATAAAGGTCATTCTTTTAGGATGATGGAAAGCTATGTGATCGTTCCACGGTCTCCGTGGAAACTCTTGGCGGTATTGACCCCTCTGAAGATGTTCTAACAACCAAATCTACAGTAGCAAGTTACAACCCTCAAAATGTTTGAACCCTTTCTTGCAACGATCCAGAGCCCGGTATATGTCTGCTACAATCATTGGAACAATAGTATAGGTTTGTCACTCAATTCCTTCCATTAAAGCTTTGGTTACCATGGCCAACCTGGTGTGAATTATGTCCCCTTGGCTTGGAAACACTATCATACCCAGAAAGCAGACGATGAATACAAAAACTCTATGATGAGTCCATCCAGGGAAGTGATGGAGAATTCATCATGAAAGATACGGTAAGATTTGTTGTGTCCATATCGTTCATAGAGGAAGTCGAAGGGTATGTAGGACTTTTTCAGGCATTCGAAGTCATCATTCTTTCTCAGACACATCATCTTCAGAAACCCTCTAGTAGTGCGATTTTTCGGTACTAGTAAACCGGGACTATCTCATGGTAATCCAATGAATCCTCCTATTTCCTCCAAAAGAGGAGTCATTTCTATATTGCCAAAACGGAATACAACTCTTTCTCTATCCCAGAACATAGTAGCAGCTTCGATCAGCATGTTGTTTGGTTGGATGTCCAATAAGGAAGGTAAATTTCCAAGAACCCTTTTCACGTGATTTTTGTCGCTCCGCGAAAGGTTTTTCCACCAATCTAACAACAACGGTGGTATACTTCGGACCATGCCGAACCTGGGGAGTTCATGCCTCATTTTCTGCAAAATAAACAGAGTTAGACCCTTGCTCCCCCCGGATTCAACTACTTACACTTTAATGATTAGCATGTCGGTATTTATCTCTCCAAATAATGCACATATCGTGGTTGCGTCCGTTGGGATTATGGAAATCCCGGTGGACTTTGGACAAGGCTTTCTTAGAGGGTCATTATGCGGACAACATATTAACCCTGGCTAGGTTTGACCATGATGCATGTATAGTTATTATCAGAGTAAGGTTTATATAGAAGTCTAGACTGGTACCCTCAAGCGAACAACTTGAGAGGGAAAGGCACGGAATCGTCGAGTGCACCGCTGATTGACTAGTTTTACCGCAAATAAGCCTTTCCAAATTTAAAGGGTGATTTTAGGTAGATCGCGGACACTCATCAAGCGCCGCTATGGTATTAGTACGCACAAGTGGAATATGATGTTGAGCATGGAGTTATGTAAAAGAAAATAACATGTTGCCAAGTATTTTCACGATGAATAATGATAAAATACAGTATTTAATAATTGTAAAGACATGCAAGAAAAATAAGGAGATAAGTCAGTTTCCATAGTAAAAAGTGATAAAATAGGGAGGAGAAATAATAAATGAATGAAGATAGGCAAATAAATTCACATAGAGTGGAAGCGGTGTGCAAGTATTAACGGAATAATAAAGACTAATTCACAAACAAGTTCGTTATGGTAAGAGCCTAACGGTATCCCCAACAAAGTCGCCATGCTGTCGCGCCCCTTTTTTCTTGCGAAATCGGGTTTCGACATTTTTGGGACAACTCCTTTTTTGAGGGTAGGGAATTGGAAGAGTCACCACCTAACGGATTAAGGTGCGTTAGGGCACTTAGAGCAAATAACTCATGTAACCAGTTTACACCACCAGAGTTTGGGTAAGGGCTCGAAATTACCTTGAGGGGAAGGTGTTAGGCACCCCTCGAGGTCCACAGCGGTGGATCCCCGCCGAACTTAAATTAAGCGAATTAGTCTAAAAAGGGAAGAAAACAATTTGGACAAATACAATATTCAACTTATTTTAAACGGGAGTGTAAGGGGGTGGTCCTAAGTTTTTTAGCCTATAGGATCATTCCATGCAATACTTTGTAACTCCCTTAAGTCGGGGTGTTACTCATAGCATTAGCGCACAGGCTATCATCTCCTTACTACCCAATTACTATCTTTAAGTTGTTACCTAAGCGTTCTAGTAGTTTCTAGCTCGTTCCTTATACGTGCACTACCCGTCCCTTACCTATGGTCCTGGAGGTATTAGGGCTTCTATTTGGGATAGTTCTAGACCAACCTATGTTACTTAAAAATGTGAAATCTAGGCGACAAACAAAACAAATAGGACTTGCAGATAAAGAGCAAGTATGGGCTCACATTGACCTCCGCACATAGGCAACAAAAGCACGCAATTGAATCAGCAAATTTCGTTAACTTTGGAATCCTATGGGCAGGATATCTACGTGAAAAATAGAGTGCAGAGACAGCTTTGCTAAGGCGAGCATTAAGCCCTGTTTGTTTGCCTACTGATTTTATTCAGCATGAATCTGGGCACCTCAGGCAGTAATATGTCATAATTATAAGCCCAAAATCGTCATTAAGTCCTACAGATACGTTGCCTAAGTGATTGACAATAACGATTGAACTCAGAATCGATCAACGGGATCCTATTGGCATGGTTTCTACGAGCTTATTAATTACAGACCTATAGACGTGGTTTCTAAGCGTAGCACTGATTTTAACTCGCAAAGATAGGTTTTTATTTCCTATAGGCATGCTTTCTAATTACTGAATTGACTTAAACCTTATAGGCATGATATCTATTGATGGATCGATTTAAACACTATAAACATGATTTCTAGGTTTGAGTGGATTTAAATCCTATAGGCATGATATCTATTAACTGTGTACGGGCAGAAATTAAACAGATTGCCAGGAAGGACAGTTAATTCAAACAACAAGGCATGCATGCTAATGCACATTTGTTGAAACATGTATAGATCCTATGAACAAGATTTCTAATGCGCAGAATTGAACGAAAGTCCTATAAGCAGGATCTCTAGTATGCAAATACAGAATCAAAATGATCATGAAAGTCCTATAGGCAGGATTTCTAAACACATTATAATACTCACATTTCAATCAGCATAATTGAATCCTATAGGCAGGATTTCTACTCAGTTTTTACAAAAGATATAAGAAGAACCCCTAGCTTTACTAAATATCCCCAAATCTGTTATTACAGACCAGAATAGCCAAATGAATTACATAATGGTATCAGTTACACTATCGGGAGCCTTCCTAGGCCCAAATAAACCTGGGAACCAGGCCTTCCACATAACAGCTTTGAAGCATAGCAATGATTCATCCACACACATTAGAACCACAAAGTTCCCAAGGGCCTCAGGGACCCCGGGCAATGCTCACACCAGAACCACACATTCAAAAAGAGTTCAGAGAGATTGGAAAACCAGCCCCTTAGTGTGTGAGAGTTCAAGGAAGTCTAAAGGACCCTAGGCAGTGCTTACACTGGGGTGGTTGAGAACCTAATGGACTAAGAGTATGTAAAAGAGGAGGACCAGGTTTTTTAAAAAGATAGTTGGATTTCAGAAAAACAGGATTAAGAACATAGAGTTGCACGCAGAACTACACAAAGGAAACATACAGAATTCATGCTTAAACACATAGTTCAAATAAGTTGAAGTCTAGTTAAGCTAAATAATCATGCTAGACAAACATGGTTTAATCACAGAAACAATTAGGTAGAAACATTTGAATTCAAACAAACATGACATTTGAGTTAAGCAACAAGCTAACTGATTACATGCTTGTAATGTGCAAAGCTCAAAACAGGTGCAGAATTAACAACAATGCATGAAACAGGTTGAACCTTAGGCTAAACTATGAAAGGGATTCATATTATTCAGAACAAATTAGTCCTAAGTTAACAATGATGCTAGATGAGATCACTCAAAAACATAAAGGACAGATTCATGCTAGGAATTGAAACAGACTAGTCAAGCAAAGCATAAAGAATGGAATTACAAAGGTTAGGGCATACCAGTTAAGTGAGAAAGCAAGTAAGTATACCACAACAATGAGGTTCCAGAATAATTTTGGCCTTGGCTTTCAGCCGGCCAAAATCAAGAGACACTTAGCATAGAAATCAGAACAAGAGAGCAAGAGAGCTTAAGTTTTTAGTAGTGAGAATAAGAGAGTTCGAGTCTTGTCCTTAACGGGAAAAGGGAAGGGTTTAAATAGCACTAAGTTAGAGCACACAAATAAGGTAATAAGTCAATCATACACATGTAAGGAATGAAAATAGAAGTAGAATCAATTTAAGTCAGATTCAATCAATTAACAGAACATAATAGCATAAAATCAGGCAAGTATTACTTAAATTAGGAAAAATATTATATTGAATCAACCAGTGTTCGATACCAGATCAAATAAGGTAAGGAAATAATGAGAACAGGTAAATCGAACAAGATAAGAAAATATCGGTACCATATAAGAAGGGAAAGACTAAAATCTCCTAATTTGGGGTAAATAAAATTAGTTAGCAATTAACGCCAGAGTTAAGGACAAATAGACAGAAACATTAAGAGAAGTAATTAAATAATCAGAACCCTAGGAAAATAGGCAGAAATACAAAGACATATAGATGGAAATAATTAGGGTAAGTGACATCAGTCAGAAGTAAGAAAGAAAACCGCAATAG
>NW_017684528.1:0-2275 GCF_001879085.1 Nicotiana attenuata
AGACGAGCCAGAAACCCTAGTTGAGCCGCCTCCAAACCCTCACCGTCTCCGGTGGCGGCGCCACCTCTAAACGACCCCAAATCTACACCCTAGATTCCTCTCCTCCTCCTCATCCCACATATCCAACCCATTTCCCTCGAATCATGGCAAATATCTTCGAATCTTCATTTGAAAAATCCGGCCAAAACCCTACTTCTGCCAAATCCGGTCAAAATCGTACCCCACAGTCTCCTGGGCCTCCTCATTCCGAATTCCAAGCCTAGAACCTTCAAATTCAAGTGAAGCTCCGCCAATTTCAGATCTAGGGTTTGACCCTTTTGAAGTCAGGGACTGAATCGACCCATGCAATGGCCTCCTGGTTTCAGGCGTATAGTGAGTTCTTCTCTCTATGTTTCATTTCTCTTTGTTCTTTCTTGGCTTCTCTTCTTTTTTTATTTTTTTTTTATCTTTTTAGTATGTCGAGTCTTGGTTTTTCTCCTTGGTATTGTTGTCCGAATTAATGAATGTGGTTTGTTTGGGATAAGTTTGTTGTTCAGGCATGAATATTGAGTCAATCATGTTGGTTTTATTACTATAAACTTAAGATTGTGATTTAATTAGACTGTGGGAATGATTAAAAATAGTAAGCGTTCTTCATGGTTTTTTTTTCCTGATTAGTTTAAATTTCGCCTGATCTCTGTTTTCATGTTGATTCTGCTGATTTTAATTTTTGGCTTTACGATTCATTTGGTTCTCATTTGGTTTAATTGTTCTTTTGATCCTGTTTTGTGGTATTTGAACTCTGTTTTGATAAGTTTTAGTTTTATTAGTTAGTTAATTAGATTAGATTGCTCTTTGAATTATTTTTCGTTAGTGAAATTAGAATGGTTTTTCAGCTTTGTTAGTTCATTGGATATGGCTGCATTAGGCATCTTTGAATAACTATAGCTAAATTTCAACTAGGGTAAAAGGGTTAGTTTAGTCTAGTAAATTTCTGCGACGACCCGGCCCGTCGTACGTGAGTTACCGCCCCGTTTTCCCCTCATTGTGTTGCTTCATGTTTCAATATCGGTATTAGAGTTGATCGGGTGTAATTGAATTGGTCTTGGTTGAAAATAAGGCACATAGCCTCTAGAAGGAAGCTTGTTTTAGAAAAAGTCAACCGGAAGTTGACTATGTGGTTAGAGGGCTCGGATGTGAATTCCGGTGGTTCGGTTAGCTTCGGGGGATGATTTGGTACTTAGGAGTGAAGTCGGAACTGAATTTGGAGGTCCGGTGTAGAAATAGGCTTGAATTGGCGAAGTTGGAATTTTGGCGAATTCTGGTTGATAGGTGAGATTTTGATCCGAGGGTCGGAATGGAATTCCGAGAGTTGCAGTAGCTCTGTAGGGTGATTTTGGATATGTCTGCAAATTTTTAGGTCATTCGGACGTCGTTGGGTCGGGTTTTTGATCGAATGCGTATTGCGGAAGTTTTTAAGAAACTTAGGCTTGAATCCGATGTAAATTAATGGTTTTAGTGTTGTTTGACGTGTTTTGAGGATTGGAGAAAGTTTGAATAAGGTTTTAGGATGTGTTGGTGTTTTTGGTTGGGGTCCCGGGAGCCTCGGGGTGAATTCGGATGATTAATCGAAAGTTGGAATGTTTGGTGTTGCAGCAGATTTTTGAGGCTTCTGGTATTTCCGCATCTGCGGAAAAGGAGCCGCTTAAGCGGTTCCGCAGATGCGGTAGGGAGATCGCAAAAGCGGCCCTTGAGGGCCTGGGCAGTTACCGCAAAAGCGGAAGTTTCTCCGCAAGAGCGGACACCGCAGATGCGGTAAGCGACCGCAGAAGCGGTCCTGGGATTATTGTAGAGACCGCATAAGCGGTCATTGGGATCGCATAGGCGGCAACCGCATAAGCGGTTTAAGACCGCAGAAGCGGTCGTTGTGGGTTTAAGTAGAACCGCATAAGCGGTCAATTTGCCGCATAAGCGGGACCGCAGGTGCGGTCAGGAGACCGCAGAAGCGAAAAAATGCTGAGGGTTTAATGAACAGTGGGTTCAAAATTTCAGAAGTTAGAAAAACATTTTGGGACTTCGGGAAGAGGCGATTTTGGGCGATTTGGAGAGATTTCAAAGGAGATTCCATCAGGTATGAACTTGTAGCCTCAAATAATGTTGTTAGGGTATAAAAACAAGGATTAAACACTGAAAATTCAAGGAATTAAAGGGTAAAAATGGAGGTTAGGGCTTGAAGCCTAAGAGAGTCTAAATTGGCGATTTGAGGGGTCAAATGGACTCCGATTCTTGTGTATTT
>NW_017684528.1:4539-7471 GCF_001879085.1 Nicotiana attenuata
AACGCTCGTCCTCGAGCGTACCCAGAGTTGTACTAGAAGCAACCCAATAGCTGAATGACCTTACGAAACATATACCCGGGGTGATCCCTCGTCACCTTATCTCACATAGGTCCGACAACAAAACATAGCCGAAATCTCACAGTCCATCTAAACCATAAACCATAGAACCACATTGCACTTTCCGAAATCATCCACAATATCAGAACCTCACATCTATACCCAGAATAAACCCGAACCAGCTGTAATAACCCATACTCGCAACCTCAGGTGAAATCATATGATATACCACATAATCCAAACACTCGAAACGATAGCCTCTATTTACAGCAGTTGCCCATAATAACCAAATACCGATAGAAAACCTTTTATTAGCTAAAGTCTTATTCCAACACTTCCATATACTGCCAACAACAAATGAAACACGCGATAAACCGTAACCATTCCTCAGATCAACCATTCATGAAGCCACTTCCCTTTGACTAATATCACAACAGATTTCCGGGCCATACCTTGATATTATCTCTCTAACAAGCTGCAATCAATTCTGTTCGTATTCATTAATGACTCTAACGATCACCTCGAATCCAACACACCACTCTGGTGCTATGACACCTCAATTCAGGCCTAAGCCACAACTTGCATAATACGCGTACCAACAAGAAACGACCTGAATATACTCAAATCATGAAAATAACTCAAACAAAAGAGCTGTACTTCAAGCTCATCAGTATCATCATAACACAAGGCTGAGACCCCGTCTCACATCATAGCAATAGGACACCTGAATCTACCCCGAAAGGTCATAACTCAACGCAGCCTCGCTACAATGCGCGATCCTATCCAAACACTGTTACACATGGAGCACCTCAAGACACTGTGATCAAAATTCGACAGCCACACACAAGTTGATGTCTGAAACCAAGGCAATTCATTGCACCCACGGTGAAACAAACAACATACGACACGCCACCTGATAGGTCATAACCCACACTCCATTTACCGAGCAACATCCGATTACTCTTCCCGCTCGACTTCCACTATGAATCCCCAATAGATCTGCACCACGTGTGCCCATAACCAACAAATCATAACGCCTCACAGCACAGAAAAAGCAACTCATAGATCTCCCCAGATCACTAACAAGTTCGATAAAGATCGAATCCACCTGTCCCTCAACAATACAACTCAAGAGTAACCAAGCTAACTCAAGCTGAATACGTAGCCACATTGGCCTACCAACGAACTCAATACCAAGAAGCCTGAAGTTGCTCCTTCCACTACTATAACTCCTGCCAGAGCCGTACGATACGATGCCCGGCACCAAATAAATACTGAAATCCGCCATCTCCCCGGCGACATGCCCGGCCACAAAAAAAACGCATCCGAAAAGTCACTCAATACCGGAACTGAATCAATGGTAGAAACCTCTACACTGACATCCATCACGAGTGCTCCATTAAGAAAAACAATCCTTCTCAGTCGTCCGCTGCATCTTTTGAAATATATACCACTCTGCAAGAACATAATCCAATGCCTCTTGCCGCTCAACCCGTGGCATTTTCGGCCTAGCCCGTAGCACAATAGTCTAGAATAACCCAACACTGAGACAACCAGCCTACAATCCAATATCATATCCAAAATTTGGCATACCAAGCAAAGAAAGATCCGCTCGGACCTCTAATTCCCAATAACCGCTAGACGGTGCCGATGCACACGATTTACAACAACTGCATAGCCTGAACACGAGAACTCCTAGTCTCCAACTCCATATAGCACACAAATCACTATACCTGATCCCAAATTGCGCCGTACGAATACATATCACACCTCAAGTACCAAATCATCCCACGAAAGGTATTCTAAAGTTTCCCTGCCATCAAACAAACTTAGATATCAATAGTCGATCCCAAATGCCGCAACACTACCGAAGTATTATCAGTTTACATCACATTGCCCTTTTACTGGAACATATACCCCCGTCGAATCACTATGGTTGGCAATACCATTTTCCTTAATCATTTGAAGATCGATTCTTTAATCACCTGCAGCTGCCCGTGCTGCTTAAGAATTTAATGACTTTCCATTATGAACAGAACCGTAACCTTACACACACAAATCCCAATCCTCCACCACATATCACATATACCATACCACACTAGTATAACATGAGAACTCCATCTCCCTTCCTAGCCACAAACATCTACGTACTCCACTAGTCAAGAACTCTCCATCAATCCCATCAAGAAGAGAAATCATTACACATTCCATGCTTCGCATGCCCATAGGCAATTTATACGTCTCTAAACCACGGTAAAACTTATCAAGAACTCTCCCCTAATTCCATTGCACAAGCTAAATTGCCAGGACTGAATCCTTCTACCCGAACCAAGCTAAGCAAGCTGTCAGAACTCAAGAGCCTTGCTGCACAATACCTGTAAAAGCCCATTACCTCGAACACATACGAAGAATCAATCACATCCTTACCGTACCGATTCGGTCCACTACCAAGCTATTCCATCTATCTAATTTCCCTTTTTGATTCATCATCCACTTGATATTTCTCCCTCGCTGTAGCATCACAATGCCTCAACCCAAGCTTACCACGCGAGACTCGAACATAAGACCACACTGTCTCAGACCCATAGGCCACTGAATACTCTCTCAATTGTTTCCCAGAAATACCACATTCTAGAATACTTCACTCTGAGAACTTTCTGCGAATCTAAATTCGCTTCCTTTACTTTCCAGGTATCGACACATAGGATCCCATGATCAACATAAAAAATACCACAAGTCTTGACATTTTCTATTGAAAACACTGTCTTTAGTCACATACACCACCTTAAAACACCTGAGTGCTACATGTAGATTCATGAACACATTAAAACCATTCTCGAGAGTCATTCACTCTTATTCATCTGCAAATTACCTG
>NW_017684529.1:0-3306 GCF_001879085.1 Nicotiana attenuata
ATATAAGACTGATAGGTCGCAGAAGAAGAAGACTTTCACTCCCTTGGGAGAATCTTATACGAGCCTATACCACAGATTGAGGCAGTTGGGTATGCTGAACCCGATCGAACCTAAATTACCAAACCCTCCCCCAAGGAACCTGGACCATTCAGTGAATTGTGAGTACTGCTCAGGAGCGCCTGGACATGATACAGAGAAATGTTGGCATCTGAAAACTGCTATTCAGGAATTGATTGATACACGCAGAATCGAGGTGCAGGCTCCGGAGACTCCCAATATCACTCAGAATCCGCTACCAATTCATCATGAGGCTCACATGATCGAGATAGTGCAGAAGGGAGAATACAAGAAGCCGTCGCAGACTGTGATGATGATTAAAGCAAGCGAAAGTAAAGCAAAAGAGGACTTGGTTGATAAGAAAGCTTTGGTCGCAGTGGGTCGGACAGTCAGTGAACCAGTGAGGGTAATAAAACCAGGGCCTGTTAAGGTAACAATACCAGGAGCAGCTGTCGAGCCTGTGTTGGTTGTAAAAGGCGTTCGAACAGAGCCAGTCATCATCAAACCGGTGACCCAATTGCCCGTGGTTAGTGAGAAAGTTGTCCCGTGGAACTATGACAGAGTGACCGTGATGTACCAAGGAAAGGAAATTAAAGAAGAAGTGTGTGAAACTCATGGGTTGACTAGATCAGGGAGGTGCTTTGCCCCTGAAGAATTGAGAAAGGTTAAAGCAGCTAAAGACAATTCGACACCGATAAAGAAAGCCGTTACTGAAGAAGAAGCTGAAGAGTTCCTGAAAAAGATGAAGGCTCAGGACTATTCGATTGTGGAACAATTGAGGAAAACCCCGGCACAGATCTCATTATTGTCCTTATTGATCCATTCAGATGAACACCGCCGGGCCTTGATGAAGATTCTAACGAAGCTCATGTGCCAGATAAAATTACTGTGAATCATCTTGAGAAGATTGCGAATAAGATTTTTGAGGTAAATAGGGTGACATTTTCTGATGACGAGTTACCATTGGAAGGAACTGAACATAATAGGGCTTTGTACCTCACAGTGAAGTGTGAAAATTCCGTGGTGACTCGGGTGTTAATTGATAACGGGTCTAGTGCCAACATTTGCCCTCTTTCCACTCTAGAAAAGTTGCAAGTCGACAGGGAAAGAATTCATAAAAACAGCATCTGTGTACGGGGATTTGACGGCGGAGGGAAAGACACAGTGGGAGATATTGTGTTGGAGCTAACAATAGGACCTGTGGAATTCACGATGGAGTTTCAAGTGCTCGATGTCAGTGTTTCCTACAATCTTTTATTGGGACGGCCCTGGATTCATGCCGCAAAGGCAGTACCATCTACTTTGCATCAAATGGTCAAGTTTGAATGATCGGCAGGAGATCGTGGTCCACGGAGAGGACCATTCTTGTAACGCTATCACATCCTTCGAGGAAGTTGAAAATGATAAAGGTCCGTGGGTGTACCAAGTCATGGACACAGTGCCAGTTGATAAAATCCCGGAAGGGGAGTGTGTTCCTCGGCCCAAGATAGCTGCCGCATCTGTTATGGTAGCCTCAGAGATGATAAGAAATGGATTCTTTCCCGGAAAGGGGTTAGGTGCTTCACTGCAGGGGATCATACAGTCGGTGTCTCTCCCCGGAAATCTAGACACTTTTGGGCTAGGTTTCAAACCCACTTCAGCGGACATAAGAAGAGCCAAAAAGATGAAAAAGAGAGTGTGGACCCTTCCAAAACCTATTCCCCGCCTTTCCCGTTCCTTCGTCCGGCCTGGTACTAAACAACGCCCAGCAACAGCCATGCCAGACGAGGAGATGCTCGCAAGGTTTGAAAAGGTGTTCGATGAAGTGAATATGGTGGAACCCGGCGAAGGCCCGAGTGAATTTGATGTGCAGTTCATGGGATCTCAGGCTAGGCTCAATAACTGGGAAGCTACTCCTCTTCCAACTCGAAAGGAGTCGTGGTAGTTAGTTTTGATTTTTCTTTGAGTACTAAATCTGGATTATTTCCAGGGTTGTAATTCAGATTCCTATGTTCCGTCCATTTTGGATGCGTTAAACCTTGTTATCTTACAATTACAATGAAATGCAATTTCCTCTTTTTTTCTCTCCTGATAGTCTTTATTTTGTTTTCTTTTCTCTTTTGTACAGTCCCTTTTATGCTGGTTTCAATTATGTGTCATGCATAAGGAGTCGCCGGCCTAGTCTTGATAATCAATGTGAAATAATGATACAGGAAATTGAGTGTGAGGACGGAAGGGAATACGATGATGTGGAAGCCTTGGAAGAAATCAGTAAAGAGTTAAATCAATTTGAGGAAAAACCCAGGCCTAACTTGAATGACACAGAGGCAATCAATCTAGAGGATCGGGAGAATGTTCGGGAAACAAAAATAAGTGTCCATTTGGAAGCCCCGCTCAGGGAGGAGATAATTAAATTGCTGCTTGAATACAAAGATGTTTTCGCATGGTCATATGATGACATGCCGGGTTTGAGTACCAATCTGGTGGTCCACAAATTGCCTGTTTATTCGGCATGCCCGCCTGTCAAGCAGAAGTTGAGGAAATTTAAAACAGATATCAGTGTGAAAATCAAAGAAGAGGTTACCAAGCAGCTTGAGGCGAAGGTCATACAAGTTACTCGATACCCTACCTGGTTAGCTAATGTGGTGCCTGTACCAAAGAAGGATGGGAAAACCAGAGTGTGTGTTGATTACCGTGATCTCAATAAGGCAAGCCCGAAGGACAATTTCCCACTTCCAAACATCCATATATTGATTGACAATTGTGCCAAACATGAGATTGCCTCCTTCGTGGATTGTTACGCGGGCTATCACCAGATTCTGATGGATGAGGAGGATGCAGAAAAGACAGCATTCATCACACCTTGGGGAACGTATTGTTACAGGGTCATGCCATTCGGGTTGAAGAACGCAGGCGCAACGTATATGAGGGCAATGACTACCATGTTCCATGACATGATACATCAAGAAATCGAGGTCTATGTGGACGACGTGATCATAAAGTCGAGGAAACAATGTGACCATGTTAGGGATTTGAGGAAATTCTTCCAGAGACTCCGCAGGTACAACCTCAAGCTTAATCCAGCAAAATGTGCGTTTGGAGTTCCATCGGGGAAGTTATTGGGATTCGTGGTAAGTCGGCGCGGTATCGAATTAGACCCGTCAAAGATCAAAGCCATCCAAGGGTTACCACCGCCAAGGAACAAGAAAGATGTGATGAGTTTACTTGGCAGGTTGAATTACATCAGCAGGTTCATTGCCCAACTTACAA
>NW_017684529.1:7210-7469 GCF_001879085.1 Nicotiana attenuata
AACAAGGGAATACTTTTCAAGTTTTAGCAATCAGGCGCCCGCCTGGATAACAAGGGAATACTTTTCAAGTTTTAGCAATCAGGCGCCCGCCTGGAGAATAAGGGAATACTTTTCAAGTTTTAGCAATCAAGCGCCCGCCTGGAGAACAAGGGAATACTTTTCAAGGGAATACTTTTCAAGTTTTAGCAATCAGGCGCCCACCTGGAGAATAAGGGAATACTTTTCAAGTTTTAGCAATCAGGCGCCCACCTGGAGAACA
>NW_017684530.1:0-2765 GCF_001879085.1 Nicotiana attenuata
AACTTCCCCAGTTTCACATGGTTCGGGCTTCAAATGATCTCAAAATGTCCAAATTTATTCTTATTTCCTATCATCTTCAAAATTGTTTCATCGCTTCATTACTAAACTGTCTTTTTTAAAACCAGGCTGAGAATTATGCGTGCATGTCATGTCACCAGAACCAGCATGAAAAGAATTGTAAAAGGAGAAGAAAACTAAACAAAATGACTAGAAATGGCAGGAAACAGAGAATTGCATTAGACTGACGGTGAAAGGGTTTAAACAACAGAACAAACAAGCACACCTAGACAACACAAAACAAGCTAGTACGCCTAAACAAACACGACAAAGTTAAGAGATAGAAGGGTTTGAGTCACAAGACAATATCCGGATTACAACCCTGAAATAACCCGGACAACAGAAATGACAACAAAATAAACCACCAAAACTCCAAGAGATGGAGCGACTTTCCAATTACCAAGCATGACGTCTTAGCCACTGAACTTCACACCAAGATTGCTGGAATTTTCACAAGTCTTCATCACGTTGTTCTGAGCAAACTGCTTCTGGGCTTCTTCTGCCGGCTCATTCTCACGATCAATCATACCCACCATATGCGTCTCATTGTACACAGGGGATGGATCTTGGCCAGTGTTTGTTGCATCTGGATTTTGCACGACGGTGTCGCCTGCATCAATAAGCTTTTGAATTGCACTTTTCAGATTCCAACATTTCTCTATGTCGTGCCCCGGGGCACCTGAGCAGTATGCGCACTGTTGAGAAGGATCGAACTTCTTTGGAGGAGGGTTCTGCGCTTTTATCTAAATTGGCTTCAACATGTCCAGTGTCCTTAACCGCTGAAACAGACTGGCGTATGATTCTCCCAACGGAGTGAAGGCTTTCTTCTTTCGTAACCTCTCATTCTTAAATGCCGGATTGGGCCGGAAACCTGAGCCGGGGTGTTTTTGGGAAGCTCGCGGGGGTAGATGGGCAATATTTTGAGCTGGGTACTGTGATGTGCGACTTTGGGATTTCTGTAGAGAGAAGTAGCATCGGGGAAGGTCATCTAATGAACAAGGATAACCACAGGGACGATGTCGAGGCTGGAAGTGTTGATCAGGAAAACCTATCGGATTGTCTTTTCCGTTCCTCTTTCTTCCAACCAAGCTTACTGGTATGTTCTGAATGGCTCCCGAACAACTCACGATTTTGCGTGACTTGATTGCTTCTTCCACTAGCTCTCCTATTTTTAACACATCATTGAAAGGCTTTCCCAGGGCCGGGATCAAATGACTGTAGTAGGTGGGTCCCTGGGCCTGTAAAAAAAGCATAACCATTTCTTCTTCGCTGATCGGAGGACTGACTCGAGCAGCTTGCTCCCTCCATCTGAGCCCAAACTCATTAAAGCTTTCCTCCGGCCTCTTTTCCATCTTAGATAGCGAGGTGCGGTCTGGGGTAACACTTGATTTGCATTGAAAGTATCGGACAAAGTCTTGAGCCATATCACCCAATGTAAGCCACTCATCGACATTTTGACGACCATGCCAGTCCAAAGCTGCCCCAGTTAGGCTTTCACTGAAATATGCCATCATCACGTAGGTTTTTGCAAGAACAGCCACCCTGGGTATCAAGTCCCCAAAAAGGAAACTGGGGCAGAAGTTGTGATTGTTGTGGGAGATTTGATCCCGAAAGTTGTAATTTTGAATCCATGATCAAATTGTTTTGAGCCCTTGATACCCTTTCTTTCTAACCCTATCCAAAAGCCCACATTACGGTCCAAAGAAAGACCTTCCGATCAGTCTTCGAAGAATGCCAAGTCAAGCAAGTAGAGGTGAATCATATCAGGGGCAACACTCCGGTCCAAACAAGGGAAATGAAGAATGAGAGAGTCTTGATGATAAATGCCCTCACGGGTACCGCAAGGAGATGAAAGCTGAGAGAAAACATAATGAGAGAGTCTTATTGGTGAAAACCTTCACGGGCACCATAAGGCGATAGTGAGGTGAGAGAAAGACCAAAATGAGAGAGGCTTGATGGTGAAAACCCTTCGGGCACTACAAGTCGAATAAGGATTGTGAATCAGATCGGATAAGCGGAGCATTGAAGCCCAGTTTCACGGAGAAAAGGTACAACAAGAGCTGAACTTCAGATTTGCTTAATCGAATAGGTTGCAGATGCATGTCAAGGTCATCAGAGGCGGTATCCACATCCGATATGTTTCTTTTGTAGTATTCTTGTTAGGAATCATCTCTTTCCACTGTCCCTCTACTATGTTCCTTTTGTCTTGTTTAATTCCTCATCCTGAGTCAATTCGGTCATAACAAGTGAGAAATGACTTCAAAATCTGCCACCAACTTTCCAATTGAACAAAACAGGATCTGGCCAGTGTATCAAATTGTAATAAGTCAGGAAAAATAGCAGGCACACTGAGTTGGCAACAATCTACATGCCTTAGGATCCTTGTAAAATGCAAGGGCTTTGTATTTGTCAATTCATGAACAACGCAACAAATGAAGGGTTTGGGGTGAATGGATCAAAGGTATTTTCATTGAAACATGAAAGGTTTGGTACATATCAGAGGGAGGGTGCTTGGTGAACGGATCAGAGGTATTTTCTGCGTTAAGGTAAGTGGTTAGCAAGGTCTCCAAGTGAGAATCGGTTATCAAGGAAAGTGAAGGAACAATACAACTTCAAGGCCGAGGCCAGTGGTTAAATCAAGAAAGAACATCAGACACGCGAAGTGGGAGCAATAGACGTGCTTTGGGATTCATATGAGACATAAGGGT
>NW_017684530.1:4289-7469 GCF_001879085.1 Nicotiana attenuata
ATTTTCTTTGTTTGTTTCGTTGCAGTCAGGAGCCCACCTGGAGAACAAGGGAACGCTTTTCAAGTTCAGCAATCAGGAGCCCACCTGGAGAACAAGGGAATACTTTTCGGGCTTAAGCAATCAGGAGCCGCCCTGGAGAACAGAGGCATACATTTCAAGTTTCAGCAGTCAGGAGCCCGCCTGGAGAACAGAGGCATACATTTCAAGTTTCAGCAGTCAGGAGCCCGCCTGGATAACAGAGGAGCCCGCCTGGAGAACAGAGGCACACATTTCAAGTTTCAGCAGTCAGGAGCCCGCCTAGAGAATAGAGGTATTACAATTCAAGTTTCAGTTTTCAAATTCTTATTAATATAAGGTAATATGACGCCCAGTCACCAAACTGGGGCAAGAGATTTTCTTTGTTTTTGTCTATTTTGTTGAAGTCAGGAGCCCACCAGGAGAACAAGGGAATCCATTTCAAGTTTCAGCAGTTAGGCACCCACCTGGAAAACAAGGGAAGTACAATCCAAATTCTAGCCTTTAATTTCAATATCTGATAACATGATGTGCCCAATCACCAGACTGGGGCAGAAAATTTTCTTTGTTTGTCTATTTTGTCGCAGTCAGGAGCCCGCCTGGAGAACAGAGGCATACTTTTCAAAGCGTCAGCAATTAGGAGCCCGCCTGGAGAACAGAGGCACGCCTTTCAAGTTTTAGCAATCAGGAGCCCGCCTGAAGAACAGAGGAATACCGTTCAACACAGCAATCAGAGACCCGCTTGAAGAGTAGGGAATACATTCTAGTTCAGCAGTCAGGCAGCCACCTGGAGAAAGGGCAAAATATCTCAGACCACAATTCAAGGCAGCAACAAAAGGATGTCGCCAGGGAGAATGCAATACAACAATGCAACAAGGACCATAAGAGCAAGTTTTAAGACATAGATAGGATCTTTTGTAATTCATAGATCATAGCTTAGTCTACTTTCTTTTATTCTTTACATGGTGTAATAAGGAGGTCAGCGAGCAGTAGCAGCAGCAACAGCAGTGAAAATCACAGCTCCTGGTAGTCCCAGCTACCAAACCCTCCCGAACTACACTGACCTGATTCCTTTTTAGCCAAGGATATGTAGGCAGCCTCTGAAGCAGGGTGCGGTCAACTCTTTCAAAATGCTTCACACGGAATATGCGAACGGGCAAAAATCGCTCATTTCCGCTCACTTGTCTTTGCACGAAAACTCTTCGTGTTTTCGGGCAAAGAGGGGCAGCTGTGAGCACGTGATTTTTGCCCTAAGCAAATTATTCCAAAAGTTTCAAATAATTGATTTCTTTATTATTTTACAATTTTTGTGAATTTTTGTTAAATTTTTGTGTTAATTGGTTGCATTTTTATTCATATGAAAATACAAAAAATATGCACTTGCATTTAGGGATTTAATTTCACAATTTTAGTATTAATTAGGTATTAATTAGTTTTAAAACAAAATTTAAAGAAAATTGCAAAAAATAGTTTCTTTGCACTTTTAATTGTTAATTGTTGCATTTATCTTTAAATAGAGTTTGAAATAATTTTAGGAGTTAAATAGTTTAATTAGGTCTTTGTTTTGTTTTAGCATTTTATAAAATCAGAAAAATAAATAAATACAAAAATACAAAAAATAAAATACAAAAGCAAAGTGAATAAATACAAGAAAACAAATAAAAGAATAAAGAAGGGAAATGACTGCCAAGAATTGGGCCAAATTACCCAGGCCCAAACAAACAACGCCCCACCCCAACCTAGCCCAAACAACCCTGCCCGGTCCAATTGCCCCATATATAAAAGGGACGTCGTTTAATCTTGGCCATTCATCTTATCTCATCCAACGGCCCTCGATTAATAGGCGTATTACATAAAAATGTCTTAAAATTTGTCATAACCCTAACAATTTAATCCTTTCTTCCCCGTACCCTTGCCCCCCTCTCCGCCGGCCACCACTCCTCCGCCATAACTCCGCCCTTCTCCACCGCCCTCCTCCCCATCTCCGCCGGCCGGAAATCGTCGCCGCCGGCAGCGCAACCCCAATCGACCCCAAAATTTCACCCCTGAATCCCTGTCCCCTCCTCGTTCCAAATCCGTAAATATCATTCTTCAAACCTTAGCCATGTGTTTTGAATTTCCGATCAAAACTCTGGCCAAAACTCAAAGTGACCCAAATTGCACCAAAATTACACCGTAGAATCGCCATAACCTCCCCTATCGAACCCCCCAGACCCCGTCCCTCGAATCCACCTAGAACCGTTTGAATATAGTTTTGAACTTTGCCGGCCAAATCCCTAACGGGTCCAAACTGCTCCAAATTGATGCTCTATAATCCCCTGACCTTCTTTGAGATGAATTCAATGTCGAAGACTCTTAAATCCAACTAAAAGAATGCCTAGTTTTGATCTGAAAATAAGTGAGTTTCTTTTCCTTTGTACTTTCTTTTCTTTTTGTGCAGATTTTGTGCTATTAATTCCTATGATAATTTTTAGTTGGCAACTTTTGTTCTAACTTCGTATTATAATTTCTACTATTAGTATGCTATGCTTTAATAATTGGTTGTTAATTAGTCTTGCTGGGTTCGGTTAAATTGGTAATCTGATATTAGTTACTTAATTAGTTCAATGTTTAGATAATTACCTTGTTAGCCAGTGTTTGTTGATTGTTCTGTTAGCATTTTTGTTTTTAGTTTAATCATTTCAGTTAGTTTCCATCAATTCAGTTGTTTGGATGTAGCTGAATACTCTAGTCTTGCATTTACCATAGTTAAAAGTAACCAGGATAAAAGATTGGGGATTTAACTGATAGGGTTGGGTGTGGATAGTAATTTCAGAGGGTTTCAGGGGTAGTATAGGCATGGGAAATGGTAGTTTAATCAGATTTAGTAAATATTGAAATGAGTTAAGGGTAGTTTAGGGATTTCAAGTATGGAAAATCAGAATAGAACCCCCTAGGACTTTCTAGAAGGGGTTTTGAACTGAAATTCACAAAATAGGTGTAGTTACTTGTATAACAAGTCAGGAAATGAGGGATAGAAATGGAAATAAAATAGGGACTAATGAGTAAAATGAAAATCTGAAGTTGCACCCTAAGTTTGCCTATAAATAGGCATTCATTTGCCTTGTATAACAGTTTTTGGACCTCAAAAAACTTCCCCCAAAACCCACTCCCACCAAATCTGAA
>NW_017684531.1:0-7469 GCF_001879085.1 Nicotiana attenuata
GCACAATTTTGCGGTAATAGCCCATATTCATACAGAAATGCTCTTTATTTATATTATTTGTGTCAAAATTTGAAATTTTTATATTTTTTTAAATACTTAGTTATTATTTTCAAGCATTTTAGTGTATAAATAATATTTTTGCTTATTTACCAAGCTTTTTTATAAATTATTTTTGTGTATTTAAATAATAGCCTAGCTTTAAACTAATTTTCGGACCAAATTGGCCCAATATCCTTAGCCCAATCCCCTGGCCCAAGGCCAAACGACCCTTTAATTATAACCCGGTCGCGACCCACTTAATAACCCGCCCCGCTTCCTCATTTGATCTTGGCCGTTGATCTTAAATGATCAACGGTCCATAATTAACCTACTCGCTCTTTATATTACTCCTTACCCAAAACCCTAACCCATTTTTCTACCAACCCGTCGCCATTGTATCCTCACACACTATCATCTCTCAAACCTAAACCCTAGCCATCCTCACTAAAGTCCCATCCCCAATCCGACCTCACATGGAAATCATCCATGATTTCCTTTCCTTTCTTGTTGTCGCACCCCCTTTTTCCTTCGCAGAGTTCGGGTTTCGACATTCATTGGGAAACAACTCATTTCCTTTAGGGAATTGGGTATTTGAAGAGTCGCCTCCTAACGGATTAAGGTGCGTTAGGGCACCTAGAGCAATTAAATCATGTAACCAGTTTGCATTACCAGAGATTAGGGTAAGGGCTCGAAATAACCTTGAGGGGAAGGTGTTAGGAACCCCTCGCGGTCCACAATGGTGGGGCCCGACCGAACTTAGTTATGTGAATTAGTCACTTAATAGATAAACAGTCTAAGCACACATTTGCAAATAAGGGAAGTTTACACAATCTAAGCACACATATATAATCAAGGAAGTTTAGACGGTCCAAGAACACATATGTAAATTTTAGACAGTCTAAGCATACATACTTAAACTAAAAAAGTTTGAACAGTCCGAGCATACATAAATTAAGGAAGGGAAGTCCGAGCATATATAAATTAAGGAAGGGAAGTCCTAAGTTGGTTAGCCTATAGGATCACATCTGTACAATATCTGGTAAGCCTTCCTCAAATAGAGAGGTTACACGTGGCATTAGCGCACAGGTCATCATATCCTTTTACTACCCATTACCATCCCTTAGTGGTTATATAAGCGAGTTTAATTAATGAACTCTAAGCGTGCTTTACCCGTCCCTTCCTTGTGGTCCCGGAGGTGTTTAGGACCTCTATACTTAGGCATTTCTAGACACTCCTAAGGTATTTAAGAGGTAAAATCTAAAGACAACATAGAACACATAGGACTGTCAAATAGGGAAGCAATTAAGTGGCTCATGTTTACCTCCACACATAAACAGATACATAGCTCGTCTCAAACAACTGATTTTGAAGAAATTTAGAAATCCTTAGAACATGATATCTAGATGAACATCACAAACACAGAATATACAGCATTTGTTTTAAAGCGTAGTGGTAGAACCCTAATCAGCTTGCCTATTGATTTTATAGCCTGTTAAACCTGGACGATTTCACACATAAACGGAGCCCAATTTCATAGTTATAAGACCATTAATTACCTAAGGCTTTCCTAAGCATGGGTTTGTATGGAATCATAATTCTGAGAACTAGTTGAAATAACTTGAAGTCATTCAATCCTATAGGCATACTGATCTAGGTGATTACTGATACAGAACTGATTTCATGCATGTTTATACTAGAACATGATACCTATGTGTTGGACTACTCTTAAACCTTTTATAGACAGTTATTCATTTAAGCGACATAGACATGATTTAGAGCCAATGCAAACAGATTCCTAAATCAGGATTTCTAATGCACAGAGAGAAATGGTCATTTTATTAAGCATGCTTGTAGCAGTAGTTTAATTATAGAGTTTCTAGGTGATTATGACTTTAGGCAAAATCAAAAATAAAATGATGACTATAACATGTATCCTAATATGCAAAGCAGTAAACATGATTATCCTAAGGCAGGATATCTAATGCACAGGCTTATGGCATGGTTACTGATATAAACAGGCATAGCAAACCTAGTGGCATGACATCTGTTGCAGAATGTAAACATAGTGTAATCCTAAAACATGATTTCTACCGCGAATCAACACACATAATCCTAGAAGCATGATTTCTATCCGATTTCCCCACAAAAATCATATATGAACCCTCCCCTTTTTAATAATTACCTCAATATCTATTTACAAATAATATCGTTATAGACCATGATCAAATAAATTACATAAGTAAATGAAACTATACTATAGGGAGCCTAAATCAGGCCCAAAGTAAACCTGGGAATGCCAGGCCTTCAATAGAGTCTCAGAAGCCAAAGGTCTCACAGCCAATTACGTGTGTCAGAGTTCCCTAAGGACCTCAAGGATCCCGGGCAGTGCTTACACCATGACCTTTCTCAAATAGGGATTGGTTCTGTGCAGTGTGGAAGGGCCAACCCTGGTATGCCAGAGTTCAGAGAGATTTCAAGGATCCCTATGCAGTACACACACCAGAGGGGCAGAACTTAATAGTCTAAGAGTAGGGTGAGAGTGCTTGACATAGTGTTGAAAGACTTAGCAAAACACTGTAGAGAAAAGATTCAGAAATGGAAAATAGTTTAAGAAGATGCTGGGAGTGACGCCCATTTTGTGAGAAGACTACTAAGAGTAGAAGAACAGTTTTGAAATCATTCTTTGAGGAAAGTATACTCAGCAAGCAACCCAATTAATCATAGAATACCCAGATTTACTTAACAAGCAGACTTACAAACAGGGGTGAAGGGGATTGGGAACATATAGGGTTAAAACCACATAAATAGGGAAACATTTGATACAACAAATGTACAGAACAACTAGGAGTCTACTGAACAAGTTAGTCATGGCAATAGACAGTTAAAACATAGAGAAAGAATGCAGTAGGATCATGTTGAAGACAAGAGTTTGTTGAACAAAATGTGACATACAATTAGGGCCAATCGAATGCACTAGAAGGCTAAGTATCTACATGGTCGTACCAGTTAGGGGGGGGGGGGGTAAGGAAACTAATTAAAAATGCTGGACAAGTATCAAAGAACTAAGTGAAGTCAGACATGCTGATTACACATAAGGCAGAATTTAGACATGCTTAATAACAGCAAATAGAGAAACAAATTGAATAACTAGTACAGGAACAAGCATGGATGTGTAGACATGGACCACATAAAGTTGAGTTTCAAAATTTAACTAGAGACATACCAGTTAAAGAAGAAAATGCAGAATGTAAAAACATGTGCAATTCCACTATCTAGCCTTGGCTTTCAGCCGGCTAGACCAACAGTTAGCACAAGTAGCAAAGAAAGAAGAGAGGGTTTCAAAGTATGTGTGTGTATTCTGAACAGTGTGTTCGTGTGTTGAAGGAGCATAATAAGAGTGCTTATATGGCATTTCAAGAGTAGAGCCAATAAGGTAAAAGAATCAGAAATCAGCAATTACGGGCAATCAGAATCCAATCACATAAGGAGTTCAGAATAGACTCCTTTAATTAGGGGCAATTAGACAAAATAATAGGGAGTCTAATTAAGGAAAGAAGTTCAAATCAAACCAAATAAAGGAGTTCAGAATAAAATAATCAGGGGTCTAACTAAGGGAAGAATCACGTAAAGGAATCAGTAAATATACAGGTAATCAAATGAGGCAAGAATGACTAATTAAGGTCGTAAACAGGGAAACAGGCAAGAATCAGGCATACAAATCTTTAACAGAGCAAATCAGTCGGCCAAATTTCAAAGTAACAATGATTTCTGGAAAGAATATATCAACTCCCATAAATAGAAGAATACATTAACTAAAGGCTTCACAAAAATATAGAAATTAGCCGAAAAGCCAGATTAGAACCCTAATAGGGCTTAATTACAGAATACTGGATTTGACGAAGGAAAACATGCAAGGCAGAAGATACAGAGCAAATTAATATGATTGGTAACACGGAAAGACCCAAAATCGAAGCAAGAACTGGAAAGATCAGTATATTACATAGAGTCAATTAGGGTTCGAGTACTCATGCAAAAATCGGTTAAGAAGATGAAAAATAGAAACGATTAAACTTCTAGAAATTAGAAAGCCTTTGAAAAACAACTCGTAATGAACCCTAGTTTTTGGGAAAAGCAAACGATTAAAACCAAAAATTTTCAGAGAAATACATGTAATGATGCTCGATTCGCCTCAGATCTATACAAATCTGGAAATGATCGAAGGTAATAGACTAGGGTTTTTGGAAACATAACAGAGATGAGAGCATAAGTTTTGAAACCATGGATTTGCAACAAAATAAAGAGGAGTTCTCACTCACAGTCGATAAAATGGCCTGAGACAGGCTAACAAGTAGAGTTTCAAACCAGAACCAACTAGGTTCTTTGAGATCCTCTCAAGGATCTAAGAAGTCGAGGAGCCATGGCATGTTAGAGGCCAAGACTGGCCGGAGAAGACAAGAAAGTATCATAACGCTTAGATATACGCCGGTGACGGCGCCTGAGAAACTAGGGTTTAATGGAGAGAGTTGAGAGAGAAGGGAGATAATGACGGCGAGGTGATGGAGAGAAATGAGAGGGTTTGGAGGGGGGGGTCATTTTGGTTAATTATGGTAAGATGGGTTGTAGACCGTTGATCAAAAATAATCAACGGTTAGGATTGGATGGGGGTATTGGGTTGGGCAGGTGTGTGTCGGGCCTAAGGGGATTGGGCTAATTTAGAGGGGTTATTTGGGCTGGTTTTAAAAGGGTTAGATCTGAAAATTAGAGGGCTATTTATTAAATACCCAAGTAATTAAATATAAATTTATTTATAAAATAATTAACAATAAAAAAAATAATTTTCATGCGTAGAAGTGCTTTAAAATAATTATTCGATATTTTAAAAATATAATGGACTAATTTCTGGTAAAATAATGCAGTGATGTATGCATGGGCTATAATTGCAAAATTATTGCAATTGTAACCAAATGGTCTGGCCATTTGTGAAATAATTTGAACCTAATATAACTATAAATAGCAATATTAAGTCATGAAATGTTATAAAGTCATTTGTGATGCAATTTTGTAATTATTTATATAAATAAAATATTAGGATAAATTAATTTAAAAATATAGAAATTATGGAAAAATATCAATTGATGCTAATTCATAGTTTTGAAGGTATATATGCACTTTAAAAAGTATTATAGGGAAATATTGGGTATCAACAGCTGCCCCGCTTTACCCGAGAAGGATGAAAGAGTTTTCGGGTAAAGAAATAATGGCCAATATTGATCGAATTGGCGTTTTGGAAAATATAGGCCGAACCCTGGTCTTTGAGCTTCCTACATATCCCTGTTTTTACAAGAATCAGGCCATGTGTAGTTCTGGATCCACTGGTGAATGAAGCCGATGGAGTTGTTATAGGAGTGGTAGCCAAGTTCAGCAAAGGTTCTTTTGTGAATGGTAAGGTCGGACGGAGTTATGATTTTGGGTTCAGAGTGTATCGGATGTAATATAGATCAGATTGTTGGATATCATGGAGTAGGATGGGTAACTGATGAGAATCGGTTATGAATGGCGAAGTGAAAATGGCGCGAGCGGAAACCGGAGCGAAGGCTGCTCCTATTAAAAGAAACGGTTACCTCCAGGATTACCTGCAAAACTCAAAACACGGTGCATGCAAGTGCGTATATTACTGCGAGAATTTAGACATGATGCAAATTCCCTTTGGACCATGAGAGATTGTCTTCGGACGGTGCAGATGAGGTCCTTAGACTATGATGCCCTGGGCCATGAATTGTGAGATAGGAGATTCGCAGGCCATGAAATGATGTTCTCGGGCCATGAAAATGGTGCCTCCGAACCACGACGCCTTTTAATAATGATATGCAAATTTGAGAGATCCTTAGGCCATGGTATGGTGTCTTTTGGCTGTGAGGATGATGTCTTTAGACAATGACGCCTTTGGACAAGTTGGCAATATTTCAGCCGATGAGATGCAATAATATGATGCTAAAATCAACAAGGCTTAGTCTTGCGAGGTTGAGGGCAGAGCTCAGCCCGAAAGAGGAGCAAATAGATAGTGTCGGAGAGACAGTGCTTAGTCTCGGTAATTAAAGACGATGATTGGCCTTGAGAAAATAGGAGGCAGAGCTTAGCCTTATGCAGGTATGGAGGCAGGGCTTAGCCTCATGCGAGATGCGGGACAGGGCTTAGTCCTATTCAAATGGAAGGCAGTGCTTAACCTTATGTAGATATGGAGGCAGGGCTTAGACTCATGCAAATATGGAGGTAGGGCTTAGCCACATGCAAAATGGAGGTAGGGATTAACCTCATGTAAATATGGAGGCAGGGCTTAGCCACATGCAAAATGGAGGCAGGGCTTAGCCTCATGCAAGATGTGGGACAGGGCTTAGTCCCATGCAAATGGAAGGTAGTGCTTAGCCTTATGCGAATATGGAGGCAGGGCTTAGCCTCATACAAATATGGAGGCAAGGCTTAGCCTCATGTAGATGGAGACAGAGCTTAGTCTCATGCAAGATGCGGGACAGGGCTTAGTCCCATGCAGACGAAGGCAGTGCATAGCCTTATGCAGATATGGAGGAAGGGCTTAGCCTCATGCAAATATTGAGGCAAGGCTTAGCCTCATGCAGATTCGGGACAGGGCTTAGTCCCATGCAGATGAAGGCAGTGCTTAGCCTTATGCAAAATGGAGGCAGGGCTTAGCCTCATGCAAGATGCGGGACATGGCTTAGTCCCATGGAGATTCGGGACAGGGCTTATTCCCATGCAGATGAAGGCAGTGCTTAGCCTTATGCAAAATTGAGGCAGGGCTTAGCCTCTTGCAAGATGCAGGACAGGGCTTAGTCCCATGCAAAGAACAAGTAGCAAATAAGAGTAGAATATTTCTTAGCTGGAGATATATTCGGTGTCTGGTGGCCCGATTGATAGTGATTTTGCTGCGTGTATATATTTGTGAATGCTACTGTTACGTTAGATGTTCCTGCACTCAGAGAAAAATTGTAAGTTTTGTAAGGGGAAGTCAGTTCATGCCTACGCCGGCTTTCTTGGTTTGCTTTGCTTGGTCCGAAGGTCCTGCTCAAATCATCGGGGGTAGCGTTGGCTAAACAGAGTCATTTTATAAGCAAGCATGCATAGTTTCAAAGACGTAATAAAAATATATTATTTTAGAAATTGGTTAGATGAACCAGTGACTGTGACATGATCCGAGACATCGCAACCTCTCATGCTATAGAATTTTGAGGGTCCTCCTCAAAATTCTGCCCCAGTTTCTGGTTCTGGGGGGGGGGGATGAAAATTTTATTATGATATGACCGAACCGATGGGGCTGCCTACGTATCCCCTCTTAAACGGGAATCCGGTCAAGCGTAGTTCAATTTACATCATTTTGTGAAAACATAAATAGTTACACATAGTATCGCTTGACCGCA
>NW_017684532.1:0-2735 GCF_001879085.1 Nicotiana attenuata
CGAACACCCATGGTTTAGGGGTGAATGAAGGTGAACACAGGTCGTCCATGGCCTGAAAAGCCATGGACTCCGGCGAGATAATGGTCGGAGAAGACGAGGGAGGCGATTAGGGTTTGAGTGCTTGAGAGCGTTTGAGAGAGAAGAGAGTTCGAAGGCGGCTGTCGAAGAGAAATGGGGATTAGGGTTAGGTCATGTGGAATTAAAAAGGAAAGAATCATTTGTGGCCATTGATCAAAAGGATCAACGGCCTGGATTTAAAAGAACCCCGGGCGGGTTTAGCAATTGGGTCAGGGGTCGGGTGAGAAATCAAATTGGGTCGTTTTAATGGGCGGATTGGGCCAAAATTAAGGCTAAAATTGAAATGGAATTGGGGCTGCAATTGAAACGAAATGGGACTACATTTTAAATAGCCAGTTTTTCCCTTTTATTTTATAAAAATAGTGAAAATGATTTTAAAAGAAAATTAAAGATGCTAAACCAATTAATAATACATATGTATTAATTTAAAAATATTAGAACTAATTTTACAATTATAAAACACTATTAATTGTAAAATAGGCTATAATTGCCTTTATATGCAATTAGCTTTAAAAATACCAAACAAATTTGTAAAAATATACAAAAAAATTACCTTAATTATATTTGGTGTAAATATGAGAATAAAATAAGTTATTCACAAAAATGATAATTTTGGGAATAATTATTGGATTTTGTACTGTTAAAATAGACAATAAATTGATTTAAAATAAGGAAAAATACCAAAACTCTTGGGAATGCTTATATATGCATGTATATGCTATTTTGAGGATATTTTGAGTATATAAAAATACTTAGGGAAAAATTGGGTATCAACAGCTGCCCCTCTTTACCCGGGAAGGATAAAAGAGTTGTCGGGTAAAGATATGATGGCCAATTTTGACCGGAAGTGGCGATTTTCAAAGAATTTGACCGAGCTCTGGTTTCTGAGTTGCCTACATATCCCTGGTTTTACAGGAATCAGGCCGTATGTAGTTCAGGAACCATTGACGGAACATGCCGATGGAGATTCGAAAGGACGGACGCGATGCTTTTGGAGAGGCAAGAGGTATTTGGGAAGCTGATCAGCTGCGAGAACCGGAGCGGGACCGCTCCTGCTGAGACGGCCATTGTTAGCCGGTGTACCTGCAAGTGAGAAATATAGGCGTATATTGTGCATAAACTAAAACATGATGCAAGTTCCCGTCGGACCATGAATGCTGTCCTCGGACGGTTAGGATGACGTCCTCGGACCATGATGTCCTGGGCCATGAAGCGCAAAATTAAGGATTCACAGGCTATGAAATGACGTTCCCAGGCCATGATGATGGTGCCTCCGAACCATGATGCCTTTGAATAATGATGTGCAAGATCTAAAGTGGGGTCCTCGGGCCATGGCATGGTGTTCTCGGGCTATGAGGATGATGCCTCCGAACGATGACACATTTGGACAATTTGGCGATATTTCAGCCCATGAAATGCAAGGTTTGGCGGTATTTCAGCCAATGCAAAAACGTAAATGGCGATGTTTCAGCCGACAGAAGATTTAAACAAAACAGGCGATGTTTCAGCCGATGTGAAAATAAAACTAGCGATGTTTCAGCCGACAGAAGATTGAAATAGAGTTTGGCGATATTTCAGCCGATATGAAATAGAATGGCGATATTTCAGCCGATGCAAAAAGTAAAAATGGCGATATTTCAGCCGACTGAAATTTAAGTAAAGTTTGGCGATATTTTAGCCGATTGCAAAACGTGAGGTGGCGATATTTCAGCCATGCAAGAAAGATAAAGTGGCGGTATTTCAGCCATGCAGGTGGAGGTAGAGCTTAACCTCGGAAGGCAGAAAGGTAGCCTTATGCAATGCATGAAAGTGTAGATGGAGACAACGCTTAGTCTCGGAAGGCAGAAAGGTAGCCTTATGCAATGCAGGAAATGCAGATGGAGACAACGCTTAGTCTCGGAAGGCAGAAAGGTAGCCTTATGCAATGCAGGAAGTGCAGATGGAGACAACGCTTAGTCTCGGAAGGCAGAAAGGTAGCCTTATGCAATGCAGGAAATGCAGATGGAGACAACGCTTAGTCTCGGAAGGCAGAAAGGTAGCCTTATGCAATGCGGGAAAATAACAGGCGAATAGTAATGAAATCTCTTAGCTGATAGATGACGGCCGATAACTGGTTGTGTGGTTTTGGCTGCTGGGGATGCCGTGTGCGGATAGCACTTGCAAATAGGTGATGATTCTGAGAAGTTGTATTCCTGAAAAAGTATGAGTGCATATCTAATGATTTTGCGACCTGAGCGCCTGCATCCAAAGAAAATTCGTGAGTTTTGTAAAAAGGGGGGAAGGTTAGTTCGTCTTCCCGTGGCTTCCGGCATTGCGCATCGTTGGGGTAGCGTCGCTAAACAGTAGCAGTTCGAACAATAATTATGCATGATTTAGTAAATATAGCATAAGTAGAAAACGGTTTTGTTTAGATGAACCGACGACTACAACGTGGTTCAAAACATTGCAACCTTCCTTGCTCCGGAATTTTGAGGGTCCTCCTCAAAATTCTGCCCCAGTTTACTAGGTTGGCACTTCTGACGGCTGCGCTGAATGACTGAAGAATCAACTTCGGAATTTTGAGGGTCCTCCTCAAAATTCTGCCCCAGTTTACTGAGGTGGCATCCCTGGCGATGAGTGGCTGAAGACTAACTTCGGAATTTTGAGGGCCCTCCTCA
>NW_017684532.1:6702-7469 GCF_001879085.1 Nicotiana attenuata
GGGTCGATGCTACAGCTCCGGCAGCGTCGGATCCAGGGGCGTCCTAACAGCAAGTTGTAGGATGTCGGGACGTCTATTACTTGGAAGTCGACGTCGAACCACGTTGGCCCCATTTGCAAGCACAATCTAATTTCTCCAATAGTAGATCTCTGGGATCCATCGAAGGCTTTGACATTGATAGGCCCGTCTTTGATCTCGTGTAGGCCTTTTCCCAGAGTTCTGAGAGTTACAAGTGGACATATGTTGAGGCTGGACCCTCCATCAATTAGGACTCTGGTGATGAAGTAATCTTCGCATTGTACGGTGATATGCAGTGCCTTGTTGTGGCTCAAACCTTCTGGTGGCAACTCGTCTTCATGGAAGGTTATTTTATGGCTTTCCAGCACTTGCCCCACCATATTCGCCATCTCACCCCCGGTTATATTGCTGGGCACATAGGCTTCGCTCAGTATCTTCATTAGGGCATTCTTGTGAGCGTCTGAACTTTGCAGTAGGGCCAGGATAGATATCTGTGCCGGCGTTTTGTTCAACTATTTAGCGATCGAATATTCCTTAGCCTGTATTTTCCTCCAAAGGTCGTCGGGCCCAGTCTCAATGGGACGTCCCGGAGCTTGCTTACTGGATTCGGCTAGGTGTTCTGGGGTGTAGACCCTCCCTGTTCTAGTCATTCCTTGTGCGGCAATTGCTTCTCCTGTCTTTGTCTTTCCTTTCCTCCTAGCTTCGGCAGTGTAATCCCAGGGTATGGCGTTTGAGTGGAACGGTGTTAC
>NW_017684533.1:0-1858 GCF_001879085.1 Nicotiana attenuata
CAAGTAACTAAATAGCTGTAAACTAAACTAATAAGGTTGTAAACAATTATGAGAAAAATGCTAAGGCAATGATTTCCCCTATTGATGGAATCCCTTCTGTTTATGCTCATACAAATTTACCCACACATCTCTATCAATCATAAACGCTAATCTTACCGTAAATCTCTCCCGAGTAATCACAGTAATCTACTATTGCACTCTCCCGAGATACACTAGCTTACTTTATTTAGCACAATTCAATTTAGATTGCACCCAAGGCTTCGTTATTCCTAATCCCGCCTTTAAACCCGCAATTATAGATTCCTCTAATAATCTAGGAGTGGTGTTGTTCAACAATACCCTAAATATGCACTCTTTTCCAAGTTATGCACACTAAATAGGCACAGCTAATTGAGGATCCTGTCAATTAACTACAACGAACACGAAGTTGAACAAATAAAGATTAAACTAGCAATTTGTATTCACATAAACAAGAAGTTCATCACCCAATAGGTTCCATCAAAGCCTTAGACAAGGAATTTAGCTACTCATGGCTATGGGAAAATAAACTAAGATTGAATTCATCATAAAATCAAAAGAAAAGAAGAAAGATGTTTAGAGTATTTTCTCACAATATTTTTCCTTGCTAAGAAACCTAAAAAATCAATACATGCCTCTCTTGGGCGAAGTCTAGTGTTTTAAATAGGTTTTAGGTCTAAAATTCCCGTAATTGACACTTTGGTCCCCGAAGTTTCTGCGCCTGCCGCGGTTCTGCCGCGGTCGCGGTAGAACCGCGGCCAAACACCCTCGCGGATTCTCAATCTTCTGCAGCTGCTTCCCACCGCGGTTCTGCCGCGGTCGCGGTGGAACCTCGGTGGATCCAGTATTCTGAATCTTCGGCCTGCTTTGCATGGGTCACTTGGGAAATTTCACAGTTGGCCTCTTTTTCATCACTTTTAACTCCAAAACTGCTCCTTAGCCTTCCTTATACATATATCACCTACAAATCATGAAAAGCACTAATAAGAGCATTTTGTCATCACTTTTAGCATTAAAACTACACAAGAAGGTGATTATTTAAGGTGTGATTATAGTCAAATTCACCTATTATCAACACCCCACACTTAAACCTTTGCTCGTCCTCGAGCAAACTAAACCACACTTCTAGGCCTAACTGTTCAATGCATTGCCCCAATTTATGTCACACCTGCTATTATCAATGATCGACCCAAGCAGTGCACAATCATATCTCAAATGCAGACTCTCATGCCAAGACACACTTGTGCTCACTCTAATTACTCTAACAGAAGTGAAGACTCACTTTTTCTTCCTGAGTCACATGCCCTCACATAAACAAAATCTGAGAGAAGTTCCACACACATAAAATTCAACAATAAGGAACCATATATAGAAAGAATTCACTCACTCTCAGCAAAGAGCATTCACATACCACACAGACACACCATAAGCTTGCCCCTAGTGTAATACTCTACTAATCGAGCCATTCAGTCAAAGATCAAGAGGTCATTATAGGTTGTAATGTAGGCTAAGGGACGGGTAGGATATATTTGGATATAGTGACTAACCTCCCTAAGCACTTTTAATACAACTTCTTTTTGTTTCACCTTCATGCTCAACCCAATCATTATTTCACATTTTGTTTCACTTGTGACCCCCACTTTTCGTTAGGTACAACTGGCTTCTTCTTTTTTTTCTTTTCTTTTCTCTTTTTTTTTCAGATTTATTGTACACTGCCAGTTCACCAACCAGAACCTTCATTCTTGATTCCCCTTTTCTCTTTTTTTTTTTCTAGTTCTCTCCCACCCCACACTTTGGCTTTTGTATATTCTTTAGTGATTAAGTGCTTCTAGGAGGTAAG
>NW_017684533.1:3121-7469 GCF_001879085.1 Nicotiana attenuata
TTCCCAATCACTTGAGATTTCTCTTTCTCAGCTACTGTCTCAACTATTGGCTCCGCTACTGTCTCAATTACTGGCTCAACTACTGTCTCAGTCTCTTGCTGCATATTCTTTTCTTCAGGAGCAGGCTGAACTGTTACCTCTGTCAATCCCGTAGAGTCATCCAGCTCAATGGGCACTGGAATTAGTGTCTCAGCCTGTATGTTTTCTCGAGCTCTCTCTTGCTCAACATCTAGATCCCTACCATTTCGTAGACTCACCGCCATCAGCTGCTTTGGGCCTTGATCTTTTGGATTGATTTGGGTATCTGCAGGTAATGTCCCTTGAGGACGATTGTTAAGTGACATTGAAATCTGGCCCACTTGTACCTCAATATTCTTGATAGCTGCATCATGTGCATCCACCCTTTCATTTTGTTTTAGCATTGGACCCAATAACCTGCTGCATCATTGCTTCAAGCCTTGCAAACCCGTCGTCCTGTCTTCCACCCTGCTGTTGCTGAGGTGGGTGGTACCCTTGCTGCTGATTGTTGTACCCCTGTGGTCTAGGATACGGTGCCATGTTGTTGGGGGGTCTCATGCCTCCCATGTTTCCGGCGTTATACTGTGGCTGCGGTGGCCTGTACTGCTGCTGAGTCTGCTGACCCCAGTTCTGATTACCTTGCCTCTGACCCCCATAGTTAGCCACATAGTTCATATCTTCAGGGTGCTGGTGATGATGATCATGCTCTGTATTCCATGGATTACCAATTGGCTGGCTAATGCAAGATGTGCACAAGCCCCCATTGGTAGTGTCTACTATATGAACCTGTTGCTTCTGCCCTGATTCCTCCACCTTTTTGGTGAGGATGCTCATTTGCGTCAAAAGAGTCGCCATGTTTTCAGCCATTGTATTAGAAGGATCAAGAGGCACTGAGTGCACCACTGGAGTGATAGGTGCATTCCTAGATGTCCAACCCGAATTCTGTGCCATCTTGTCGAGCAAATTCTGACCTTCTCTCCAAGTCTTGCTCAAGAATGCCCCACCAGCCGAGGCATCAACTATATTCTTCAAGCTGTCTGACAGTCCCATGTAAAACCGTTGTCCCAACATCTGCTCTGGAACACCATGGTGGGGACACATAACCAACATTCCTTTAAACCTGCCCCATGTCTCGTGTAGTGTCTCCATTGGTTTCTGTTTGAAACTCACAATCTCATCAATTTGTTGAGCGGTCTTGTTGGGAGGATGGAACTTGTTGTGAAATTGCTTGACCAACTCATCCCAAGTTGCTATAGAGTTTATGGGAAGCGAGTTTAGCCAAACCTAAGCAGCTCCTGTCACCGAGAATGGAAACAATAATAATCTGATTGCTTCCGGAGTCACGTTCGGTTGCCTTTGAGTTTTGCAAATAGACAGGAAGTTCTTTAAGTGTTGCTGCGGGTCTTCTGTTTGTGTCCCAGAAAAAAGTCCCTTGTTCTGTAACAAGTGTAGCATGTTATTTGTGATCTGGAACGATTCAGCTTGTATTGCAGGCACAATAATGGCAGTGGCCAGATTGTCAGCTGTGGGTTGTGCCCAGTCATAAAGTGCACCCTCAGGCACAGGAGGTGCCAATTGCTCATTCCTGACGTTCACGTTGGGGTCGTTTATGTCGCCCATGTCAATTTCGAGTTGGTGTATTTGTTGTGATTGTTGAAGTCTTTTGTTTGCACGATTCAATGCCCGGAATGTCTTCTCGGGGTCCGAGAGTCCTTCAAGCAGTTCTCCAGTCCTCGTAGAATTTCTAGGCATGCACCTGTGCACCCAGATCAACAACCGTCAAATTTTCAATGAAAAAGTTGGTAGAGAGAAAACTGACTACAACAAGAATCTTTGTATTTCTGTCAATGGCAATTGATAATTCCGTTAACTCCCCGGCAACGGCGCCAAAATTTGATCACGCCCAACTATGCCTTATAAAAAGGACTCTGCGGACGTTGCAAATATAACCTGAGTATTACGCCCAGGGTCGAATCCACAGAGAGTTAACCTATCAACCGCTATCTTCAGACCTACTAAGTCTTCAGAACCAGCTTCCCAAATATTCAAATCTCGATTGAGTGTTCTTTAACAACTAGCTTGCAAGTAACTAAATAGCTGTAAACTAAACTAATAAGGTTGTAAACAATTATGAGAAAAATGCTAAGGCAATGATTTCCCCTATTGATGGAATCCCTTCTGTTTATGCTCATACAAATTTACCAACACATCTCTATCAATCATGAACGCTAATCTTACCGTAAATCTCTCCCGAGTAATCACAGTAATTTACTATTGCACTCTCCCGAGATACACTAGCTTACTTTATTTAGCACAATTCAATTTAGATTGCACCCAAGGCTTCGTTATTCCTAATCCCGCCTTTAAACCCGCAATTATAGATTCCTCTAATAATCTAGGAGTGGTGTTGTTCAACAATACCCTAAATATGCACTCTTTTCCAAGTTATGCACACTAAATAGGCACAGCTAATTGAGGATCCTGTCAATTAACTACAACGAACACGAAGTTGAACAAATAAAGATTAAACTAGCAATTTGTATTCACATAAACAAGAAGTTCATCACCCAATAGGTTCCATCAAAGCCTTAGATAAGGAATTTAGCTACTCATGGCTATGGAAAAATAAACTAAGATTGAATTCATCAATAAATCAAAAGAAAAGAAGAAAGATGTTTAGAGTATTTTCTCACAATCTTTTTCCTTGCTAAGAAACCTAAAAAATCAATACATGCCTCTCTTGGGCGAAGTCTAATGTTTTAAATAGGGTTTAGGTCTAAAAATCCCGTAATTGACACTTTGGTCCCTGAAGTTTCTGCGCCTGCCGCGGTTCTGCCGCGGTCGCGGTAGAACCGTGGCCAAACACCCTCGCGGAATCTCTGAACTTCTGCAGCTGCTTCCCACCGCGGTTCTGCCGCGGTCGCGGTGGAACCGCGGTGGATCCAGTTCTCTGAATCTTCGGCCTGTTTTTGCACGGGTCACTTAGGAAATTTCACAGTTGGCCTCTTTTTCATCACTTTTAACTCCAAAACTGCTCCTTAGCCGTCTTTATACATATATCACCTACAAATCATGAAAAACACTAATAAGAGCATTTTGTCATCACTTTTAGCATTAAAACTACACAAGAAGGTGATTATTTAAGGTGTGATTATAGTCAAATTTACCTATTATCATATTTCTATGTATTTATCTAGAGTTCGTGACCCTATATTACCTAGTCTTGGGAGGTTGTTGTGATTATTGCCACGTAGGCTTGTTTTACCTTTATCGGTATTTATATCAAACTCTGCTTTAATATATCATTGTTAAATTGGCTCAATTATTGTAAGTAATCGGCTAACCTAGTCTTAGAGATTAGGTGCCATCACGACACCTACGGTGAGATTTTGGGTCGTGACACCAGAAAAAGGATTAAAATTCATAAAAAGAAGCAACATGGAGTTTGTGGTTCAAATGCCACAAATTTCTCTACAAGTTACAACAAGCATTCAATTACTCAAGCAATCAAGTTCAATTTCAATATCAACCATCCAAGTTCAAGCTCAAGAACGAAGAACAAATTAGAATCCAAGTAGTACGAGGTCAAATTATTTGTTCGTGCTAGTTGATTCAAGATTACAATCGTAGCAACAACATAAATTCAAAGTTAAGATCAAAGGCCCTGAATTAATTTCCGAAGAAAAGAATTAGAGGATTATAAAAATTGTAATATTCCAATTGACCATCTAAAGGATTAATCGATGAAAGGGACTTTCAAGCATAAGTACGACATTGCTGCCAAATCTTCTCTTACACATGTAAGACCATATATACCCTACATGTATTAATAGCTTAAAGATGTCCTGCGGCTATCAATCACCAGAATTTCAGTAAAATGATGATAAAACAAAAGGGAGACTTTCAAAATTACCTATGGATTCTAAGAATATTTCATAATCTACAACTAGTAATACAATAACATATTTTACAACAAATGTACAAAATATGTACTCTAGAAAAAGGTAGATTTCCTAATAAAGGGGAATTTTATTTTGAAACATATCTCATAACTAGCTCATAAAAAGTCTTCACCTTATTAATTACTGATTATTACTATAAATACATTTGATTATCATTATAACACTATCTCATACCACACTACATCCTCCGTAAAAAAAAAGGGGACTCCATAAAAATATGTTGCATATTTTCGGATGAAAATTTCTCCATTCTTTCATCCTTTCATCATCTATACAGTTCTACGATACAATACAATACAATACAATATGTTATTATATATATATATATATATATATATATATATATATATATATATATATATATATAT
>NW_017684534.1:0-7468 GCF_001879085.1 Nicotiana attenuata
ATAATCAACCGCCACAAGAATGTAGGTGTTTCCACACGAGCTTACAAAAGGGCCCATAAAATCGATACCCCATACATCAAAGACATCAACTTCAAGAATGGTGTTTAGAGGCATCTCATCTTTCTTGAAAAACCCTGCCCGCTCGTTGACATTGATCACATCTTTTAACTAGATCACTTGCATCTTTGAACAAGGTTGGCCAATAAAAACCACAACTCAGAACTTTCGAAACCGTCCTCGCCCCTCCATGATGGCCACCATAAGGGGATGAATGACAAGCCTCTAGAATGATAAATTGCTCCTCCTCAGGTACACACCTCCGGATGACTCCGTCGGTGCAAATCTTGAACAAGTATGGCTCGTCCCAATAGAATTCCAAACTATCCCGTTTAAGCTTCTTCCTTTGGTTAGAAGAGAGCTCACACGGGATGATGCCAGTTACAAGGAAATTAGCGATGTCCGCAAACCATGGCATATCACACATCGACACAGAAAGTAGTTGCTCATCGGGGAATGTATCATTGATCTCTAGGCAATCACACGACCTTCCTTCCTTCTCCAAGCGGGACAAATGATCCGCAACTTCGTTCTCACTACCTTTCCGGTCCACTATTTCCAAATAAAGCTCTTGAAGAAGTAACACCCATCGCATCAACCTTGCCTTGGAATCTTTCTTGGTCATCAAATACCTAAGGGCGGCATGGTCCGTGTGCACTATGACTTTGGCTCCCATAAGATATTGCCGAAATTTTTCCATAGCGAACACAATATCCAACAATTCCTTCTCCGTCACCGTGTAGTTTCTTTGAGCTTCATTCATAGTCTTGCTTGCATAGTACATGGAATGAAACATTTTGTTCACTCTTTGACCTAACACTGCCCCAACCGCAACGTCACTTGCATCGCACATGAGCTCGAAAGGCAAGCTCCAATTGGGTGCGATAATGATCGGGGTGGTGGTCAACGTGTGCTTAAGAAGTTCAAAGGCCTCCATGCATTTCTCATCAAACACAAACTTATCATCTTTGTCTAGCAACTTTCAAAGAGGATTCACAACCTTCGAAAAATCCTTGATAAACCGCCGGTAGAACCCCGCATGCCCAAGGAAACTTCTCACCCCTTTGACAGAAGTGGGGGGAGGAAGCCTTGAAATCACCTCAATCTTGGCTTTATCTACTTCAATCACATGCTTAGAAATTTTCTGACCCAACACTATGCCCTCTTAAACCATGAAGTGGCATTTTTCCCAATTGAGAACGAGATTTGTGTATTCACATCGGGCCAAGACTCTATCCAAATTTCCCAAACACTCTTCAAATGAATCACCAACCACACTAAAATCATCCATAATGACCTCCAAAATGTCTTCCACCATGTCGGTGAAAATAGCCATCATGCATCGTTGGAAGGTCGCCGAAGCATTACACAACCCGAACGGCATCCAAGAAAAAGAAAATGTACCATATGGGCAGGTGAATGTGGTCTTCTCTTGGTCCTCCGGAGCAAATAAGATTTGATTATAACCCGAATATCCATCCAAAAAGCAATAAAAGGCTCGCCCCGCAAGGCAATCAAGCATTTGGTCAAGGAATGGCAAAGGGAAATGATCCTTGCGGGTCACTTTATTTAGCTTCTGGTAGTCCATGCATACCCGCCATCCGGTAACCGTCCGAGTGGGAATAAGTTCATTGTTGTCATTTCACCACAGTCATCCCACCTTTCTTCGGCACACATTGCACCGGAGAAGTCCATGAGCTATCGGAGATTGGATACACCACACCTGCATCTAGCCAGTTGATCACTTCTTTCTTCACCACCTCTAGCCTCATTGAGCCTCCATTGATGTTCCAAGAAAGGCCTTGCATCATCCTCCAAAATAATTTTGTGCATGCAAAATGCGGGGCTTATTCCCTGAATACCCGCCAGAGTCCAACCAATTGCCCTTTTTCACCTTCGAAGCACCGCCAAAGTGGCCTCAACCTACATGTTAGTAAGGAAAGAACAAAGAATAACCGGTAAAGTTGAATTAGAGCCAAAGAATTCATACCTGAGGTGTGGAGGAAGTGGCTTCAACTCCAACACCGGTGGCTCCTCAATTGATGGTTTGGTTGGTGGAGTTTTCCAATTTTCAAGATCCAAAGATAACTTTCTCGGCTCATAAGAATAAGATCCCATCCCATGTAGAGCATTGACACACTCCACTCTGCTTGCATCATCATTTACATCAAGATTTAATAGCACGACCTCAAGGGGATCCTCCACGTTAATCAAAGAACTTGTGTCATCCACGATCACAGCTGTGACAATGTCCACAAATGAGCACACCTCGGTGCTATTGGGTTGCTTCATAGATTTGCAAACATGGAAGACGGCCTTCTCATCCCCCACTCAAAAAGATAGTTCACCCTCTTCAACATCAACCAATGCCTTCCCCGTTGCAAGGAAAGGTCTCCCTAAAATAATTGGGACCTCATAGTCCACCTCACAATCCATAATCTCAAAGTCAGCTGGCAAGATGAATTTATCCACCCGGACGAGCACATCATCAACAATACCCAATGGTCGCTTCATAGATCGGTCTGCCATTTGTAGTCGCATGGATGTTGGCCTCGGAGGCCCAATACCCAAATTCATGAAAACTGAGAAGGGCATTAAATTGATGCTCGCCCCAAGATCACATAAAGCTTTGGCAAAGTCTACACTACCAATAGTGCAGGGGATAGTGAAAGCACCAGGATCCTCTAATTTCGGGGCCATTGAATGTACTATGGTACTAACTTGGTTGGTCATCTAGATAGTTTCACAGTCCATTGATCTTTTCTTTGTAACCAAATCTTTCATGAAATTAGCATAACCACGCATTTGCTCCAAAGCCTCCACCAGAGGCACGTTGATGGATAAGCTCTCCATCATGTCGATGAACTTCTTGAATTGATTCTCACTTTTCTGCTTGGCTAGCCTCTGAGGATAGGGGGGAGGTGGCCTAGGCAAAGGTGCCTTGGCTTTTGGCACAACCGGCTCCGGCATGTCAGCTACGTGCTCCCTAGACGGGTTCATGGTCTCTTGAGTTTCCACCTCGGTTTCATTAATGTCAATCCTCACTTCATTGTTCACATTGTCATCAACCACATCTTCAACTACCAAAGGAACCACATCTTCTTGCAACTCAACATCATCATCAACAACTTGCTTTTGTTTCGAGGCATTCACATCACCGCCTCTCCCACTTCGTGTTGTAACCTCCATGACATGATTGTTCCCACCCTTTGAGTTCACTGCCGTATCACTTTGTAGAGCACCCTTCGGGCGAGTCTTCAATGATTGAGAGATTTGGCCTATTTGCACCTCTAAATTCCTAATTGAAGTATTGTGAGAAGCCAATTGCGCATCGGAATCTGCATTCTTTTTCATCATTTGTTCGAACATCATTTCAATTCTACCCATTTCATTACTCGAAGAACTAGGACTTTGAGAAGGGAAAAGGGGTGGATTGTTCGGTTGTTGGTACATTGGGGTCCTTTGAAAGCCTTGCCCCCGGTTTCTTTGGTTTCCATTGTTGTTCCACCCGCCTTGACCATTGTTGTTCCAATTGTTGTCATTGCCATTCCAATGCCCTTGGTTACCTTGATTGTTGTTCTGATTGCCCCAGTTGTTGTTTTGATTATTGTTCCCCCAATTACCATTGTTTTGTTGTTGATTTCCCCAATTGCCCTGGGGTCACCACTGTTGTTGGTTTGAAGAGTTGCCTCTATTGCCTTGATAGTTGTTAACATATTGTACCTCTTCATTTTGCTCATCATAGCCATCATTCTGAAACCCATCACACTCGTCATCAAATTGCTCGAAATTCCCTTGGTTTTGTTGCCTTCTTTGCCTTCTCTTGTTGGTAAACATACTCACACCCTCCAAGGCATTCACTTGGCGAGGATTTCGGACTTGTTGCAACTGTGTCTTAGCCAATTGGTTCATAGTAGTTGTCAACTCCGCTATAGCCTCTCCATGGTCATGTAGTTCCTTATGCAAATGAATAACTGTAGGTTCGCCTTGAGGAACATTGGCCCTACTTTGCCATGCGGAGGATGTATCTGCCTTCTCATCAAGAATCTCACAAGCTTCGTCATAAGTCAACTTCATGAAATTACCCCCAGCCAATTGATTGACTATGCATTGATTTGTAGTATTGATGCCCCGATAGAAGGTTTGTTGTATCATCGCCTCCGTCATATCATTGTTGGGGCATTCCTTCACCATTGTTCTAAACTGCTCCCATATCTCATGCAAAGGTTCCATGGGTTCTTGTTTGAAGGCTAATATCTCATCTTGAAGTGCCGCAATGTGCCCGGGTGAGAAAAATTTAGCAATAAACTTATCCGCCAACTCATCCCAAGTTGTGATGGAATGGTTGGGGAGTCTCTCTAGCCAATCCAATGTTTTCCCCCGAAGTGAGAATGGGAAAAGTCTCAACCTAAGAGCATCTTCGGACACATTCGTCTGCTTGCTACCCCAACATGTATCCACGAACCATTTTAGATGTTTGTAGGCATTCTGATCCGCAGTGCCCGTGAAATACCCCCGCTGCTCAAGTAAGGTCAACATCACATTAGTTATCTCAAAATTGCCCGCCCGGATTCTGGGAGGGACAATAGCACTTGCATAGCCTTGGTTCGGTAGCACCCGAGGAACCACTCTTGGAGGTTGCGGAGGAGGGTCTGGAACGTTGTCATTAGCATTGGCCTGGCGGCCTCGTCGTGGTCCGGGAAGCACAACAGGCACCTCATCGTCTCCAATATCTTCAACCTCCTCCCCCGCAAGCACATTTCCAAGAGGGTCATTTGCATTTAAAGCCATTTTGGTACCTGTAGTATTACTACACACAAATTAGTAACAAAGAAGGAAAGAAGAACAACACACAAAACTAACTAAATAGATAGCTAAAATCGTTAGCTCCCCGGCAATGGCGCCAAAAAGTTAACCGCTGCCAACTCCGCACAACTAAATAGTAGCGAGAGAGGGTCGCAATAGCTTTTACCCGATTTTAGGGTCGGGATCGAATCCACAAAGAGCTAGGATTGGAGTTGAGTATCTATTTAGCTTAGGATTGCGTGTGTGTTCTTAATTGGTCTTCTCATAATTTTTGGGGTTTTCTTTATATTCTACTTTGATCAAACTACTAATTGAAAATGCAACTAGATTAAGCTATGAGATAAATTGCTACAAGTTGTATCTAAAGGTTTAAAAAGGCACTAGGGTAGTGACTTTCACCTAGGTGGCTAATTGATGGGTAATTGCATCTAAGGCACGATTGACATGATTGTGGAAATATGTTATAACCGTTGCTCAATACTACCCACTCTACACCTCTCGGAAGATAGAGTGGTTTTGCCCAATTAACTCTCTCGAGACCAATTGGGTATGCATAATTGCCCAAGCAACTAGGGTTCAAGTCGGGTAATTACTCTCTCAAGGTTTAACCCTTTAATTGGGACTATCAGATCTCTTGAGTCCATCCCAATTCCTTGTTGAATCAATTTTGGAGACTTAGGCTCTCTTTCTCAAGAAGAACCCAAGTCTACTAAGCACAAACTAGTGTTTGCAACCACTAATTTATAAATTAAACCATAAAATTGACCCAAATAACAAACACCCATAATCAATCTAACCTTAAATTACAACACCCATCAATTACCCACACTAGGGTTGAGCCACAACCCTAGTTAATGGGTCTAGCTACTCATGCTTGAAGAGAAAATTATAGAAATAAATGGAGAGAAAGACATATTAAATAATTACTAAAGTAAATACAAAGTTTTAATGATTAAAACTACGTAAAGATGCCAAAAATAGCTAAGAAAGGTCTTCTCACGAGCGCAGCTACAGTGCTAAAATATCTGATACCCTAAAAATGAAAAAAGGTTCTATTTATGCTAAGCTGGAAAAACTGGACAAAAATACCCCTGCGGGGTCAGTGCGGGCCGCACAAAATGGACTGCGGCGGCACTAGGCTCTTGGAATTGAAATCTTGGCTCTCTGAACTAAGGCTCCGCGAACCACACAGAATGGACTGCGGTCGCGGGCGCAACTAGCGCGATCCGCACAAACACGACTGCGGACCGCACATGCTTGATCCTTAGCACTTGGCATCTCTCTGAAGTTTGCTTCTGCGAACCGCACAAAATGATAGTGCGGCCGCAGTGCCCCAGTGCGGACCGCACAAAACCTTCTGTGGCCGCACTGACTTGATGCCTTAAAATCTAACTCTCTGAATCTCCCTAGTGCGGACCGCACAAAGTATACTGCGGCCGCACTAGGTCTGTTTCTCCTGAGTTTTGTCTTGTCTTTGGTACTTGTGCAGGTTTTACACCTTTTGAGCTGATCTTTGACATCTCGTCACTTTGTTGCTCAAACCTGCAATCAAGCACAACTTATGAGCCTTTCGGGACTATTTTGTAAGAATTTATACTCAAAGCTTAAGCAATAAGGAACATGGAACACATCAAAATCCCTACTTATCATCTTGCGACTCCGATGAGAACAAGAACTTGACTAGGTTGGAGAAAAGACAGTGGGTGGTTGGGAATTTCGCTTATGGTTTGGACTGGGTGGCACAAGAGACTTCAACTCTGTCACCTGTGCTTCAATAGATGAAGCCATAGTGGGGACGAGACTTGGGACATTTGTGGCTTCGAGATTTTCAGACATGGTGGAGTGTAGTGCATGTTTAAAGAAGAAGAGAGTGTTTGGTTGTTTTAGAGAAAAAGGGAAGTTTTGGCTTTTGATGTGAACAGTTATGAGAGTGACATCGTTTGGATTAATTTAAAGGGGGTGAGGGACTGGTTAGGAACGGGTATTGAGTTTATGGGTAGGCGAGTCGTTTCATAACGGGTAGGAAGCTTGGGTTCCAAAAAAAAGAAAACTGACATTTTAATGACGTGGTACCCTTTTTAGCAATTTAAAAAACTATGCATGAGAGTAAAAAAGGGACTACTAACCTCTGTCAAGGGAACCAAGTTCCCTGATAAATATTGTAGATAAGAGTTGCATCCTTTTGCCAAAGTGCAATACTATCAGCTTCTTGTTTGCCCTGTAATTGCCATGCGTGTCAACCTGTAACGGTATAGAAATGAGTTATACCTCGCCAGAAAATACTTTTAGCTATTTTACCTGTTCATTTCTTTTACAGCCAATCATTGAGGGACCAAGTCCTCAACTTGACTTGATCAACCCCAGTCCCAGAGGATTCTTTTCAAATGCTCTCTACTTAGTGCTTTGGTGAAGATATCTGCAATTTGATCTTCTTACTGCAAAACTTCATGCAGATAAGCCCTTTTTCAACATTATCTCTGAGGAAGTGGTGTCGTGCATCAGTGTGCTTTGTTCTCTTATGCTGAACATGATTCTTGGCCATGTTGAGAGCGTATTGGTGTTGTCACACACTGATGGCACACAATCAGATAAGATCTAAAAATCT
>NW_017684535.1:0-7466 GCF_001879085.1 Nicotiana attenuata
GGAGCTTTGACACACCCCAAATGGGAGAAAGGCTTTGAAATGTGGCCTCTTGGAGTTGGTTTACTTCATACCTCAGACAGGATGTCTGAATCAGGCTCTCCTTGGTTGTAATTTTAATTTCTGATGTATTTTCTTTACTTTACTTCTTTTTTCTGGGCTGTAATAACTTTGTAATAAAACTCTCGGGGATGGCTAGTGAAAAAGGGAAGGGGTAACCATGTATGCAAAGGGTAGATAACATGTCTTTAGGAATCCTGCATTTTCTCATATATAGATACCATGGCTATAGGAGTTTCTGAATTTCTGCATTCTCTCATATATAGATAATATGTCTTTAGGAATCTTGCATTCTCTCATATATAGATATCATGTCTATAGGGATCCTGCATTCTCTCATATAGATGCCATTATTCGAAATCAGAATTCTGCATATGCATATAGAAAATATGCCTATAGGTCTTTCTGAATCTTGCATATCCACTTTCATTAGGCAAACATGTTTATAGGCCCTAAATAATCAATTGCAATTAGATATCATGTTCATATAAAATACAACACCTAGATATCATGTTTGTAGGATTTCTGCGTTTCTCTATGTCTGTAAAAGTGTTAAAGTCAACAAATGCATAGAAAGCATGCCTATAGGAGCTTTAACCAAATCTGAATCGCCTCACTCGCTTATAAGTCTAAAACCAGTAATAATGCCTTACCAGTTGCAAAACTTATGATCTTTTGCTAAAACTCGCCTTTCTTTAATAACTGACAATTTTTTCTTAAATCAGTATGTATTCAGTTTAATTCATTGTTTCTGAAATCAGTAGATATCATGCCTATAGGATCTTCGTCCAACACCTAGGCAAACCATAGGGTAAATTTTATAAACCAAATCAGATTTTATTAGCTACAACCAGCAGGCAGGCCTGATTCGGGCTTCTTATCTAAACTATGTAATAAATCAGTCTGCCTCAACCTTTTAAGTTTTAATTAGACCTTAAACAGTATGTGTAAGTCATGCTAACTACTTTTTTTTCTCTGTTTAAAGGAGGTGTATTTGAGCCTTTGTTTGTTTATATGCTTTTTCCCAAATTTGCTATATGTGTTTTTGCTTGTCGCCTTAGTATTTTACCTGTTGAAACCACAATTAAGCCAATATCTCCTCCCTTTAGGATTAGTAGTCCTAAGTACCTCCGGGGCTGATAGGATTGGGGCGGGTAATAGCATGCAATAGGTAAACGAGACCATTCCGCGCTTTAATACCTTAACGGGGTGGGAAAGGGTAGATATGGATATGATGACCACGCGATAACATCACGTGTAAGAGTGATTACCGGATGTTGTGTGGGGTGATCCATATTATTAATAAACCTAGGACCCCCTTTTCCCTTTGTTCTTTGTTTCTTTTAAATCTTTTAAACATTTCTTCTAAGAAAATCAACTCTCTTTAGTTCTTTCCAACTTTGTTTATTTGTGACCATTACATGAAAAATCCCCTCTTATTTGAAACTCTTACTTGCCTATGTGTTATTTGTATTTAAGTCACAACAATAGTTTGGCCGGGAACCACACTAGTGGATCCTGAGGGGTGCCTAACACCTTCCCCTTGGGATAATTTCAAGCCCTTACCCAATCTCTGGTTATCCAAACTCAAACCCTTCTTAGTGTCCTAATGCACTTAAATTATTAGGTGGCGACTCTTCAATCCAAAACCCAATTCCCAAAAGGGAACGAGTTGTCTTCCCAAATGTCATAAACCCGATTTCGCGAGAAAAAGGGGGCGCGACAGCATGGCGACTCTGCTGGGGATATTCTTTTAGGCTTTTACCATTTCAAGCTATTACTGTGACTTTACATTTCTTATATGCCTTTATTTGTTTAATCCCTTTAAGCATTTAATTCCTTCTCCTACTACAAAACTAACTTGTCTTTTGATTCTTTCTCTTATTTCTTTTACTGCCTTCCTTTACTGCATTCCTTTATTACTGTTTTAAATTATTGAATTGTACTTATTCTTTTATAACGTGCAAATACGTGACAACTTGTTTTAATTATTGCATAAGCATGTTTTCAACATCATATTCCGCTCGTGCCAAATAAAATACCATAGCAACGCTTATAATGAGTGGTTGCGCCCTTCCGATATTATCACCCCCTAAATCCGGCAAAGGCATATTTGCGGTAAAACCAGTCGATCAACGGTGTAGTCGACGGTTCCGCGCCTTTCCCTCTTGAGTTGTCCGCTCAAGGGTACCAGTCTAATACCCCATAGAAACCTTACTCTGTTTAATTGTGCATGCATCATGGTCAAACCTAGCCGAGTCAGTTATGTTGTCCGCATAATGACTCTTTAAGATAGCCTTGTCCAAAGTCCACTGGGTTTTCCCAAAACCCAAACGGACACTACCACGTTCTGTGCATTTATTTGGAGAACTAAAATGCTTTTATGCCAATTATTGATATTTAATAGTCGAGTCTGGTGGGGGTAAGGGCCTAACCCTTTTGTCTTGCAGAAACATGAGGCACGAAGTCCCTAGATTCGGCATGGTCACCAACATCCACCCCAAATTGCTAAGCTGGTGGAAGGATCTTCATTCCAGCGATCAGACTCTTGTCCGGAAATACCTGGGAAACCTACCTTCTCTCTTGGAAATTCAACCCAACAACAAAATCATAGAAGCTACTACCCTATTCTGGGATTGTGATAGGTCTGTGTTCCGCTTCGAAGACATTGAGATGACACCCCCTGCTCGAGGAAATAGGAGGACTGGCTGGTATACCGTGGGAAACTCCGGGTTTGTTAATGCCGGAAAACCGCAAGGGTAGAGGTTTTCTCAAAATGATGGGTCTAAAGAAGAATCCAGACTCGACATGTTTGAAAGAGTCGTAGATTTTTGACTACTTGTACGAGAGGTACGGTTACAGAAAATCTTACCGTACTTATCCTGACGAGTTCGCCCTTACATCATTGGGGAATATTCACCGAAGGGTCTTTGTCTTCATGTTCTGTTTCTTGGGGATGATAGTTTTTCCAATGAAGAAAACAAGAATCCACACCAGGCTAGCTATGGTCACCAAAACTCTAATAGAAGGAATTGAGGGACAACCATTCAGTCTTGTGCCAATGATCATTGCAGAGATATACCGAGCCCTAGAAAGGTGTCAACAGGGAGCCAAACATTTCGAGGGTTGTAATCTTCTACTGCAACTTTGGCTCATGGAACATCTCCAAAAGGGTGAGTACCGACAGGAAATCCATCGAAGGGACTGGGACGATCATATCGCCTTTCACCACCCAAAGCGACTGAATTACATGCCCAACATGTTCGCCCAACCGGAGAATGCTAGAGAATGGGTTGAACTCTTTGATAATTTGACTGAGGACCGGGTACAATGGATGTTCGAGTGGTTCCCTACTGAAGAATTCATCGTTCGATCCAGGGATGCACCATTTCTGATACTGATCGGTTTGAGGGGAACCTACCCTTATGTCCCTCTCCGCGTTATGAGACAGGCTGGTAGGAAGCAGGTTATACCAAGGGTCGACAAGACGAGTCACTTCCGGGCTGACTTCCAGAATGACGATAGTCCGTACAGGTTCCAGGCTCAGCATATGTGGCACTGCAAGATTGTCTTAGGAAGGGACACCATCGAACCAGACAGATACCATGCTGGTTATACCCCATACTATTCAGACTGGCTAGAGGACAATCACAATGGTCTGGGTCAACCCGGGTTTGTTCGAGGTCACAGGATCATCGATGAAAAGGCTGAAGCACAGGTCAAGTACAACCAACTGCGCAAGAGGATTCGGGAATGTGAAAGTGAGCACCGCGAAATACAAGAATCCAATCAAAAACTAATTGAAGAGTGGAAGGATATGGCTGTCAGCGATAACAAACGATTGGTCTGTTTGGAGCGAGGTATAGTACAATTGTAAAGGAAGTTTCTGAAGAGGGTCGAAGACTGCCGGACTGCTGAAGGAAATGAAGGCGGACATCTGGCCAGAGCTTACTTGCTACTAGGACTGCGCGAGCTAGGAGAGCTGTTCGATGGAGCCAACAATGCCGAGTCTGGGGAAGGTCCCTCTGGGACCAAATAGATAGGAATTTCCATTTCCGCTTTATAAGATGTAATTAGGCCGATGGCCATTAGTGATTTTTATTTTCTTGTTATTTAGTGTCGTTTTGGGATTCGTCTACCTTTTATCGATGAAATGAGGCATTTAGCATTCTAAGTTCTCTAAATTAACTTGTCGCTAGGCATACCTCGGGCACAACGAGGTCCCCAAAATTAGGACGCGCTTTATATTTCAGCACTACGTGTTTAAATATTGCAACATTTTTCTAATGATCCTCACTGACTTGTTACCTTTTGTTTTACTTTTTGTTTATTCCCCTCCCCAAAGGTTAGTTCGTGAGCTCTGGCAACATCATCATATTTTACGAGATCCAGGGGCCCTCCACCTACTCCTCCTTCCAGTCCTGTCAGACACAGAAACAAAGGAAAATGGAAGATTTGAACAACTCAGCTGAACGGGTAGAGGTCACTCATGGTACTCTGGTCCCCAAGGAAAATGCATCCCAACTAGAATAAAAGCTGTTGAAGTTTCAGGAAGAACTTAATCAAGTCCGGAATCTGGCAAATCTGTCATTTTCCCTCACCACTCCAGCGGTTACTTTCCCAAATACTTAGAATCCTGTACCTCCGCAAAACATCCCAAAGCAACAAAACCATCCCGCTCCTCACCACCACTGCAATACTTGCCATACCTCAAATAATACCTCACTGCTCATCCCAGAACTCCAGAACTCCACAAATGACCACTGCCACACCCAACATAATACCCCCATCTACGTGGAGACTGTGCCACCCAGCCCATCTCAAGCATACCCGAGTTTGATGATAAGGACTTGCTCATCAGAAATCTGGCCGAAGAGCTTAAAAAGTTGACTAGCAGAATTCAAGGCGTTGAAGGTAGTAAGGGAATTGAGGGGCTAAACTATGAAGATTTTTGCATACAGCCCGATGTCGAACTGCCCGAGGGGTACAAACCTCCCAAGTTCGAGATGTTTGATGGTACAGGGGATCCAAGGGTCCACTTGAGAACATACTGTGACAAATTGGTTGGAGTAGGAAAAGACGAGAAAATCCGCATGAAGCTTTTCATGAGGAGCTTGAAGGGAGATGCCTTATCTTGGTACATTAGCCAAGATCCGAAGAAGTGGTCAAGCTGGGTAAGCATGGCGTCTGATTTTATGGACAGATTCAGGTTCAACACAGAGAAAGCACCAGATGTGTTCTATATTCAAAACTTGAAGAAGAAACCCACAGAGACCTTCCGTGAGTATGCTACTCGATGGAGATCAGAAGCTGCTAAGGTTAGGCCTGCTTTGGAAGAAGAACAAATGAACAAATTCTTCGTTCGGGCCCAAGACCCACAGTATTATGAGAGACTGATGCTGATCGAGAATCATAAATTTTCTGATATCATCAAGCTAGGAGAAAGGATCGAGGAAGGCATCAAGAATGGTATGGTTACGAACTTTGAAGCCTTGCAAGCTACTAATAAGGCTTTACAATCTGGTGGTACGTCTAAGAAAAGGGACGTAGGTACTGTAATGGTTGCACAGAGGACCAAATCCCCTATCAGATACCAAACCTATCCAATGCCTCCACCCACATATCAACCTACTCCAAATTACCAAGCACCCTCACCCTCTTACCATACTCCACCACCCACTTATTAGGCAGCTCCACCTCCCGCATATCAGCCCACTTCACCCAAATACTCCCAACCAGCACATGTTTACCAAGCCTATAACACCCAACCATCCCACTATCAATCACCTCCCCCACGTCAAAGCTTCCCTAGACCTCGACCAAATTTCGACCGCAGACCTCCCAAACAGTATACCGCCATTGCTGAACCAATTGACCACCTGTACGAAAGACTCAAAGCTTCTGGTTATGTCACCCCTATCCCTGCTATAACACCTGAAAACCCTTCTCAGTGGGTCAATCCAAATAAATTCTGTGCATACCATTCCGGCATGAAAGGACATACCATTGATGAATGCCGCTCTCTGAAGGAGAAGATCCAGACTTTGATTAACAATAAGATCATTGTAGCAAAGGAGCCTGCTCCAAATGTCCGCAATAACCCTCTGCCAGACCACAAGGGCGGAGGTGTTCACATGATCGAGATCGAGGATGACTGGGACCCTAAGGGATCAATTGGTTTAATCACATAAGGCGACGATCCAAAGAAGCCAGTAGTCACCCTCAATCCGATTGTGGTCCAGATTCAGCCTTCTGGGGACGCCGAGGTAAATATGTCCATGCCACTCGATTTTGATGCATCATCATCTGCAAAGACGCCAGCACCAGTTGAGGTCGAATTCGTGCCTCCAACAAAGGCACCTATACCATTCGAAGTAAAGATAGCCATGCCAATTCCAGTGGCAATGTCAGCCATAACACCGTTCCATACAAAGGCTATACTATGGGACTAAACAGCCGAGGCCAGAAGAAAGGGGAAGGTCAAGTTCGGGGAAGCTATTGCAGCACAGGGCATGACGAGGACTGGTAGAGTTTACACCCCGGAACATCTGGCTGAGTCAAGCAAGCAGGCCTCTAGTCGACCAACCATCACTGAAACTGGGCCCGATGATCTCTGGAGAAAGATACAAGCCAAAGAATACTCAGTCATTGATCAGCTGAACAAAACACCGGCACAGATTTGTATCCTTGCTTTGCTACAAAGTTCCGATGCACACAAGAATGCCTTGTTAAGAGTGCTGAGTGCGGCATATGTACCAAGCAACATCACTGGCGGGGAGATGGTGAATATGGTGGGCCAGGTATTGGAAAGTCACAAGAACACTTTCCACGAAGATGAGTTGCCGCCAGAAGGGTTGAGTCACAACAAGGCATTACACATCACCGTACAGTGCGAAGATTATTTTATCACCAGAATCCTGATTGACGGAGGATCCAGCCTCAACATTTGCCCGCTGGTGACACTCAAGGCATTAGGAAAGGGGCTTCATGAGATCAAGGAGGGCCATCTACGTCAAAGCTTTCGACGGATCCCATAGGTCTACTATTGGGGAAATTAGATTGTGTTTGCAAATGGGGCCTACTTGGTTCGATGTTGACTTTCAAGTGATAGACGTACCAGCATCTTACAATCTATTGTTGGGAAGACCATGGATTCATGCCGCTGGGACTGTAGCATCAACACTACATCAGGTAGTGAAGTTTGAGTGGAATCACCAAGAGGTGATCATTCACGGCGACGGTAGCAATCCCATATACATTCGCTAGACTATCCCAGCAATGGGAGGCAGAAGAAAGATAGGTGGGGAAACTTACCACCACATCGAGCGAGTCAACGCTGTTGATAAAAATAAATGGTGGGACAACAAAATTGAATTCTAAACAGGAGCGGATATGAACCTGGCAGGGGA
>NW_017684536.1:0-2352 GCF_001879085.1 Nicotiana attenuata
CGCACCCTTGATCCTCACTTCGAATTTCCATGCTACTCACTACACCCAATGTGCCAACATACGATAGAACACGATTTTAACATTAACATTTTAACACTTCATCGTATAAGAACCTTCTACTTAACTCACTTCCGGAGTACCATAGCAGCACACAGGCGAATTTTTCATAACCGTAGAACATGCAAATCTCTAAGTAGTGGTCTAAGCCACCATAGCCCTTCCGGAATGTGCTTCCACACAACAATCCATAACAGAAGAATGCTTCTGAATGTCATCAATTGCGGCGGCTGACAAGCCTGATACGCCCATCACAATCACTTACATAACTCGATCCCGCAGAAGAAACTGACCGCCAACACCAATATGCCAAATTCAACTACCTTCTTCCAATTTATCCTTGATTGCCTTAAAGATATTACTGATTTCTTCAAACACATAACATACTCCCTCTGCACTCATCCTGAGCGACCTCGAATCACGAGACCATTCTGTCTCAAATCCCACGAACCATTTCATATCCCTCAAATGCTACATCTCAAGTTAAAATATCATAGAACGTTCTGAGTCTCCATTCGTAAGCTGCTGCAAAAGCTTGATTCTCAACTGCACCTATAGGCTCGAAATCATTAAACATCATACTTCATCTTTTGGATTCTCACTAGGACCGCTGCTGAGAGCCACCCGCTCTGACTTGACCTCGAATATAATCAACTCCATGAGTCTCCCATCACATGAGTATCCCTTTGGCGAAGAACCCGCCGAATCACTTCCCTTGGAACACGCATATATATATAAAGCAAAGCCCTGAATCTTTTTCCCAAGTCTGAACATGGTCCAATAAGGCCAACGAAAGCCTACCTTTAATAATTCGTTTGCCCAGGTTACCACTTATGGTCTTTCCCCATAGCTGAAATAGCCCACTAATATGCTTAATAACTAGAAACTTAGCAAGTAATCAACTCTGCAACCCCATCACAAGCGGTGGGACTCTCCCACTTAGCTTGAAGCCATAATTTCACCAATCTGGAACTCACTCGTCCTTTTTATTTCTTATTGACATAACCTTGCACAATCAACAGCCAAAATTCTCGAGATCTCTCTGTAAAACCCCCTTCTTATACTCTAAATCATCCACCACATTCGCACGATCGATCCTTTCGCTACATACCCGATAAGATTCTTCGCAGAAGCCTCGCCAACCACGCGACTGCTAATCTGCTCACTTGGCTAACCCACCTATAGAAGGCTCTCCCCGACATCTTCCAACACTGCTGCACAAGGTACAATTACTACGACATCAATGACCCTTCTTGAGTCTGAGCTCACACTCCAGTTGCACAGGTCCATTTTACCCCTTGTGGACATCATTGAAATGTGCGACAACATCCTCCCAATTCAAAGCCATGCTGCATCCTTCTTCATTTAAGCGACTCCTTTCCGTTATATTAAACCTCGGGCCGCACAAGAACCCCTACTTCAAATTGAATCCGTAGACCCCAATCACCGATCACTAATATTATCAAATCACTCCAAACTCTCCTTAAGGTACGTGGTCCTTCCATTGCAAGCCCATATACATCTACGCCACTCTCCCACTTTGGCGGAGCGCATCCCCTTAATCGACTACTCAACCTTTGCTTCATATACCTGGCCTTTTAGAAATTTAAACTCCGCCAGACACATCCCACATGCCTTTCCCATCCTTTGCTGCTCAGTTGCTGCCCTAATAAGATTTATCTTCATGGAACTTGAATCCTCAATTTGCTACTAACTCCAAACCTTTTCGAAGGTCATCTTTCTCGAACCGTTAGCAATAGAAATACTGATTCAATCCTGAACCACCGCATCCTGCGATATCTGATAGTTGTATCTCCGATACAATTTCCCAATACCTTGCCTCAAAGGCGAATTGTAGAAGATTATAATACCGACAAACTTAATACGCCCAATTAGGACAACAGCACCCTAACATAGAAGTAAAAAATCCACCACGTTTGCAATTACCAAATCTCATTACTTCCACCAGTCCACATCTGACCCTCCTTAGTTTGATTGCCTTTCCCTCCCGGGAATAAAATACTGAATCTCTTGATTATGTATTGAGTAAACTTTCCTTCAAGTCATTCACTGCCCCGACACGTAGGCAACACCCTACCATCATATTACTACTGCAGAATAGTCATTTATAAGCATCGCGGCAACTTGTGCCTAGCCTCAAAGCCCTCGAAAATACCGCTACTGGGCTGAAACAATAAAATATTCTTCCATAAGGCGACGAAAATAATCTGAATCAGCTATACCGGAAGAAACATCCCGTATCACGTCTGTAGCACCATTACGGTTCCTCAATTC
>NW_017684536.1:4987-7465 GCF_001879085.1 Nicotiana attenuata
AAGACCATGAATTACACCCCGATTCAAGCTTTATGAACTTTGAACTTTCCAACTTCTACTCTCGATGCTTAAACCTATCAAATCACGTCCGATTGACCTCAAATTTTGCACACAAGTCATATTTGACATTACGGACCTACTCCAACTTCCGAAATCGGTTCCGACCCTGATATCAAAACGTCCACTTCCGGTCAAACTTCTCAAAAACCTCCAAATTCCTATCTTTAGCCAAATGGCTCCAAAATGACCTACGGACCTCCGAATTCACTTCCGATCGCGCCCCCAACTCCAGAATCACCATACGGGGCTATTCACAGTCTCGGAATCCCAAACGGACATCGATAACACTGAAATGCTCTTCAAGCCAAACTTATGGAATTTCTTCTAAAATGCTAACTTCCACAATAGGCGCCAAAGCGCTCCCGGGTTATCCAAAACCCGAACCGGGCATACGCCCAAGTCCGAAATTATCATACGAACCTGCTGGAACCTTCAGATCCCGGTTCCGAGGTCGTTTACTCAAAATTCCAATCCTAGTTCATTCTTTCAACTTTAAGCTTCTGAAATGAGAATTCTCTTCCTAAATCAACTCTGAACTTCCCGGAACTTAATTCCGACCACGCGTACAAGTCGAATACCAGAAATGAAGCTGTTCATAGCCTCCAACTACTGAACGGAGCGCTAGGACTCAAAACGACCGGTCGGATCGTTACAGTGGGATTCTCTATGAGGGGGTAGTAGGATGTCGTAGAAAAAGTACCATCACTATTAGGTTCCCAAATAAGGCAATCATAGGGGCGATTAATAGGAATCATAATATTATTGATATTACTAATAATATCTGGGGGTAGAACAAAAGATAGTTTTTCAAACGACCAAGAGTTGTTATTTATAAGATCACTAAGTTTTATAGTATGGTCGTTTATACTTAAGGGGCCTTCTATGCAGCTTCTGAGATGGGAGGAATTTGGAATCCACCTAGCATTCCAAATAGAGAGGGTGGAGTTCCTTTGTATGGACCAAAGGATCCCTTTATTGCAAATAAGTCATCCCTTAAGACTACTTTTCCAATTATGGGAGTGCTTTGTTTTTGTGTTATTATTAAGAAATTTTTAAGTTAGGATATTTGCCCAAGGAGCTTGTGGAGTATTAAGAAGTCCCCAGGCCATACTAGTTAGTAAAGCTAGATTTTCTGATTTTGCCTTTCGTCGTCCCAATCCCCTTTATCCTTATCAGTGGTAATTGTTTCTCAGCTAATAAGGTGGAGTTTCTTGGTACCCCATATGAAATCCCTTTGGATTTTGTCAATGGAACTGAGAATTTTTGCGGAGAGTATTGTATATTGCATAACATGACTAGGAATGCTCGCAAGAGTAGATGATGCAAGCGTGGTTCGACCAGCAATGTTTAAGCAGGTAGATTTCCAAATGGCTAATCTGGATCTCATATTATCTAGAATATACTGGAAATCCTTTGCCTTTGGGCTAGAATTGGTTATTGGAAATCTAAGATATTTGCCGAAGGTGTCACAGTTTTTAATCCCAAACAGGTTGGAGATATCATTAATGCAATTTTTAGAACAGTTCTTTGAGAAGATATTTTGGATTTTGCAAAGTTTATAGCCTGTCCTAACATATTACAAAAAGTTTTTAGACCTGAGAGAATAGTGTCACACGATTTTCTATTAATATGGCTCATTAGGGTGAGATCGTCTGCGAAAAAAGGTGGGATAGAGCTATACCATTTGCTGAGAGTGTGATAGGATCCCACATTTTAATGTCCACTTGGTGGTTGATGTATCTAGTAAACATTTCCATGCAAAGAATGAAAATATATGGTGATATAGGGTGTCACGACCCAAAATCCACTAAGGGTCGTGATGGCACCGGACACCGCTGTTAGGCAAGCCAACCAATTACTTAATTAAACTCCAATTTTAACAATTTAAAAAAAAACCAAGATTTTCCTTTAAATTTTATAAGTAAAAAGATAACTGCTTCAATTCAAATTAAATACTAGCAACCAATACAAAATATTTAGAAGCCACCCCAGAACCCGGTGTCACAAGTGCATGAGCATCTACTGATAAGGAAATAAAACACAATACAACATCCGTCCGGAATACAGTGGACAGAAAGAAAATACAATTTGCTAGAAGGGACTTTACTAGCTGCGGGCCGCCTCGAAATATGCAACTCACCAAGTCCCCGAATCATCCGTGCTGCTATGTCCAGTGGGCTGCTAGAGATAAATATACCTGTGCAACAAAAATGCACAGAAGTGTAGTATGAGTACGTAAACAACGTGTACTCAATGAGTATCCCGTCTAATCTCGAAGAAGTAGAGACGAGATGGTCAACTTCGACACTTACTAGAGGTCAATTGACAATATACTAAAAAATGTGAGGAAATCATGGATTTATATAGCAGTCCTAATTCACGAAGCCAGAAACCAGGTAAACTCCTTCAACAAATAAT
>NW_017684537.1:0-4798 GCF_001879085.1 Nicotiana attenuata
TCGCATTCATTTGCATAATTGTTGAAAGTCATTTTCAAAAGAGGTTTGAACTGAGCTAAGATGTTTTTAAGATATTTCACAGCTTCATTGCTTTCCTAAAAGGTTTTATACTGCTTCTATACAGCATGTTGATTGCTTTACTTGATTTCTTACTAGTCAGTTGTTATTTACCTTTATTACTTACTGAGTTGGAGTACTCACTTTACTCCCTACACCTTGTGTGCAGATTCAGGTATTTATACACCCGGTAGCGGGTTTTGGCTGATCGGAGGCAGAGTCATTGGAGTTTAGCAAGGTGGCTGCCGGCGTCCGCAGCACTGCTTTTCTCCCTCTTTATTTCATTTATCCGTACTCAGTACATTTTAGACTTTTCAGTTGTAGTTAGACAATAGTAGACGCTCGTGACTTGTGACACCCCGATGTCGGGCTGTATTTATTTCCGCGGTGTTTATTTAAACTCATATTATGAATTATCTGATTAATTGAAAAGGCATTAAACTGATTCATTTAAATGATTGAGTTGATTGGGAATTGTGTCGGTTGGCCTTGTCTTGACGAGAGGCGCTATCACGGCCGGGTCCGGTTTGGGGTCATGACAAGCTGGTATCAGAGCCTAGATTACATAGGTCTCACGAGTCATGAGCAGGTTTAGTAGAGTCTCGCGGATCGGTACGGAGACGTCTGTATTTATCCTCAAGAGGATGCGGAACCTTTAGGAAAAACTTCACATTCTTGAATTCTTGTCGTGCGTCCTTGATTCAGCTTGGAAAGTAACTCTTTGAATTCCTTCCACGCATTCGTATGCACGAACGAGCGCTCAGTATCAGATGTGCATCGATGGCTTGTGATCCCCTGATCGAGGGGCGAGATGTGATCTCTGTGAGTTGATGTTGGGCCAGTCTGGAGGACTTGCAGCCAGATTTTTTCCTATAGCTTGAGCACCGAGGTGCTGATTGTGTAAGCAAGTGTTTTTGAACTTATATGTTCGGTAGTGTCCCTATTAGTGGAAGTGATGGCTGGACGATTATGTGATGAGTATGTTAGTACTGCGAGATGTATCCATATGATTTGGAAGCGACGAGAAGGGTCTGCTTGAGGATAGAAGAACTATTAGGTGCTTGAATTCCATCTTGATTCGAGGTATAGCCCCGAGTTATGGGCGTGTGAAGAACCTTTTCATGTTTCCCAGTTGGGAGTGAAGTGAATTTCATGTTGTGGTATGAGTTCAGACTCAGGAAGACTAAGTGACTGCGTAACGTTTATGACAGTGGAAGCTATACAGAAATGTTAGTTTGAGGCAAAGAAGGTAGGGTTATCTCCTGCGGAGTGTTCTGAAGTTGTGTGATCCTTATGTTGTCCGTTAGAAGATCTCAATTTCTAGTGAAAGATGTATGTTGTAATTTGAATCTGGGTCGCTTATGAGAATGGGTTTAATTGATACGAGAGTAAATGCGAGATTTGCAAAAGATTTAAAGTACTAGATGGTCTGTGTTCCACGAGCTTATGAAGGATTGAGTTAATCTCACTATGGTATTGTGGCAGCAATAAAGTATATGCATTATGGGTTATGGTCTGTGTTTTGATCTATGGCTTCGAGCCAAGTGGGGGAGTCTGCTATTGAATAGTTGATTGCACGGTTATGTGCTATAATGGTTCCAATTCGAGGTGTATTTGTGAATCAGTTATGGCTCGAGTAAAGGAAATTTCAATAAAGGTTATGTTATGCTTTATGGGTGTATGAGAATCGGGGAATGACTTGAGTTGTTGTTGGTAAGGAATGCCCGGTGCATAGGGCAGGAAGTTGCTTGGTTATATTGGAATGAGGTTACATTCTGCAGTGTTGGAGTGCCAAAGAAGCACAGTTGTTCGGTTCGTTTAATCAATCAAACTGCGGTTTGAGTAGAGTGGATGACTATAGAGAATGGTTCCATTGTGTTCAAAATTTTACATGCAATAATTGGAGGCTTTCAAGTTGTACTTGTGGCTAGAAACTGAGTTTTCAGTGGAAGATGGCATGACTTGTGGTTTTTTCTATATTAATTATGGGATTCTATATATCAGAATCGGGAAGGTGAAGGTAATGGCTTTGGATTCGCAGTAAGTCCTTTCAGGGTAGGTATCTTGAATGTGGTGCTTTCGGGAATATTTAAAAGAGTATTTAGCAGGTTGTGAGCCTTAGGCCGTGTGGTATTATGCTTGGGTCTCGTGTGGTAAGTTTGGGTTGAGGAAATGCGATGTTATTGCAAGAAGGAGTATCAAGTGAAGGTAAATCAGAAGGGAGCTCGATAGATGGGATAGCTTGGTAGTAGGCCATATCGGTATGGTAAGGATGTGATTAGTTCTTTGGGTGTTTACCAGGTATTGAGTTTATACAGGTGTTTCGTGACAATGCTCTTGGGTCTTAATGGCCTGCGTAGCCTGGTTGAGTCAGAAGGATTCAGTCCTGATGAGTTAGTGTTGTGCAGATGGAATTTGGAAGTTCTTGGCTAGTGGAATGCATAGTTGCTTGCGGTTCGGAAGGGATATGAAGTTCTCATGGTTATCCTAGGATGGTATGGATTATGCGGTATGTTATAAATGATGGAGAATTGCGTGTGTAAGGAGGCGGTTTGGTTCTGAAAGGAAGGTCATAAAATTCTTAGATAACAGGGCAGTTTTAGATGATTACAGGAATGATCTTCAGATGATTAAGGAAATGGTGTTGCTAATTGGAGTGATTTGATGAGGGTATATGTTTCGGGAAAGACAATGTGATTAAGTTGATGGTACCTCGGTAGTATTGCGGCGCTTTCTTGTTAGATCAACTGCTGATATACGAGTTGCTTGGTGGCACCGAAAATGTTTAGAGTATCTTTCGTGGAATGATTGGGTATTTGAGGTGGGGTATGCATTCGAACGGTGGAATTAGGATCAGGTATGTTGATTCATGTGCCATATAGATTTGGAGACCCGAGCGGATCTTTTGTGCTTGGTATGTTAGATTTTGGATGTGATATTGGGTTCGGACTGGTGGTCTTCGTGTTGTGTCATTCTGGACTATTACGCTAAGGCGGCGCTGTTGGCTATGCCGGAAATACCACGGATTGAGTGGCGAGGTTCGACGGATTTTGTCCTAGTGGAGTGGTTTTATATCTCGAAGACCCTGCGGATGGCTGGGAAGTATTATCTTTCTTATTTGGGCTTTCGTGATGGGTGTCAGTGTAGAGACTTCTACCATTGATTCAGTTCCTGTGGTGAGGGATTTTTCGGATGTGTTTCTTGTGGCCGGGCATGTTGCCGGGCAAGGTTGTTTATTTCGATATTGATTCGATGCCGGGCACCGTATCATATGGCACCGGCGGAGTTATAGGAGCGGAAAGAGCAGCTTCAGCTTTCCTTGATAAGGAGTTCGTTGGCAGGCCAATGTGGATGCGTGTTCTAGCTTGAGTCGGCTTGGTTGGCTCCGAATTGTATTGTCGAGGGATGTGTTGATTCGACCGTTATTGAGCTTATTAGTGATCTGCGGAGATCTATGAGTTACCTTTCTGTGTTGCGAGACGTTATGATTTCTTGGTTATGGGCACAGATGGTGCGGTTCATTTGGGGTCTCATAGTGGAAGTCGAGCGGGAAGAGTAATTGGGCGTTGCTCGGTGAATGGCGCATCGGTTATGTCCTATCGGGTTTGCGTGGTATATGTTAATTGCTTCACCGTGGGTGTAATGATTTGCTTTGGTTTTAGACATCAAATTGTGCGTAGTTGTCGATTTCAAGCATGGTGACTTGAGGTGTTCCATGTGGAGCAGTGTTTGGATAGGATCACGCATTGCAGCGACGCTATATAGAGATATGACCTTGCGGGTTTGATTCGTGTGTTCTATTTCTGTGATGAGAGACGGGTTCTCAGCCTTGTGTTGTGATGGTACCGGTGAGCTTGAGGGGCAGCTCTTTCATTAGAGTCATTTTCATGATTTGAGTATGTTCGGATCGTTGTTTATTGGTGCGCGTATTATGCCAGTTATGGCTTAGGCCTGTATTGATGTGTCATGTCACCAGAGTAGTGTGTTGGATCAGAAGAGATGGTTGGGATCATTAATGAATACGAATGGAATCGATTTTAGCATGTTGGAAGGATAATATCGAGGTTCGGTCGGAAAAATTGCTATGGTAAGTACTAAGGAGAAGTGACTTCATGAATGGTTGATCTGAGAAATGGTTATGGCTTATTGCGTGTTTTAGTTATCATTGGTACTATATGTGAAAGTGTTGGAATGAACTTTAGTTGATAAGAGGTTTTCTACTGGTATTCGGGTGTTGTGTGCAGCTGCTGTGAATGGAAGTTATCGCTACATGTGTTTGAGTTATATGGTATATCATATAATTGCACCCGAGGTTGCAGGCATGGGTTATTACAGCTGGTTCGGGCCTATTCGGAGTATAGGTGTGAGGTTTTGATCGTATTGATGGCTTCAGAAGTGAAAATGTGGTTCTATGGTTTATGGGCTAGATTGGACTGTGTAATTTCAGTTACAATGTGTTATCAGACCTATATGAGATAGGGTGACGTGGGATAGATTCGTGTTCGGATCGTTGTTTATTGGTGCGCGTATTATGCCAGTTATGGCTTAGGCCTGTATTGATGTGTCATGTCACCAGAGTAGTGTGTTGGATCAGAAGAGATGGTTGGGATTATTAATGAATACGAATGGAATCGATTTTAGCATGTTGGAAGGATAATATCGAGGTTCGGTCGGAAAAATTGCTATGGTAAGTACTAAGGAGAAGTGACTTCATGAATGGTTGATCTGAGAAATGGTTATG
>NW_017684537.1:5747-7465 GCF_001879085.1 Nicotiana attenuata
GGTCCCGGGGCCGTCTGGTGAGTTTAGGGTAGCCATTCGGATCATTTGGAGTTGGAAAAGTTGCAGAAAAATTGCAGGTTCAGCTGTGCTAGGTTTTTGCCCTTCGCGATCGCGTAGGAATACTCGCGATCGCGTAGTAGGAATTTGAGGGGCTGTCTGAATGCTCATCGCATTTGCGAAGTGGGTCTCGCGATCGTGTAGAGTGAGAGGTTTGTGTATCGCGTTCGCGTGAGTGTGTTCGCGATCACGTAGATTCTTTTGGTCAACTGGTCTGAGGTCAGGATTGTTCTTCGCGTTCGCAGGGGAAGGAACGCGTTCGCGAAAGGTAAGTTTGAGGAATCACCGCGATCGCGATGAGTGTTACAAGATCGCGATGGGTTATTTTTGGGAAGTTGAAGGTTTGTTCTTCGCGATCGCGAGGGAATTTCCGCGATCGCGATGAAGGAAAATCAGAGCTGGGCAGAATGTTATAATTTCATTTCATCCGCGATTTTGGGTCTATTTTCACCCATAGTTAACCATTTTGAGAGCTTCTTGGTGGAGATTAAAGAGGGATTCAAGGGGAATCGATTGGGGGTAAGATTTTTAAACCTAAAACTCGTTTCTATTGTGAAATCTACCTAGAAAATCATGGAACTTAAGCTAAAAATGGAAGAAACTAGGGCTTGGGATTTTGAAATTTGATTTGGGGATTTGGAGGACCAATTGGGGTCGGATTTGAGAACTTTTGGTATGTATGAACTCGTGGGGAGATAAGGAACCCGATAATGTAAAAATTACTGAGTTTTGAGAAGTGGGCCCGGGGCTCGGGTTTTGCTAATTTCGGCATTTTTTGGTATTTTTCAATTGTTTTCGCTTGGGCTTTGTTCCCTTAGCATATTGTGACGTATTCGTTCAGATTTTGGATAGATTCGACACGCGTGGAGGCCGATTCGAGGGGCAAAGGCGTCGCGAGATAGAGATGTAGCCGGTTCGAGGTGAGTAATGATTGTAAATGATGCTCTGAGGGTTTGAGACCCCGGATTGCACATCGTAGTGCTATATTGAGGTGATACACACGCTCGATGACGAGCGTGGGGTCGTTGCACTATTGGGGATTGTGACTTGGTCCGTCCCGATTGATGATTTTATTGCGTATTTGACTGAAACTTATTTGTTATCATTATGATTTGGGCTGATTGCCATATTTGGGCTTCGTGCCAGCTATTTGAATCCTTCGGGGATTTTCGTTGATATTTCCTCACTGTTTTGACTTTACACTTGAACTCAGTCATGTTATTTGCACTATTTTCAAAACTCAGCCATGTTTACTCTGTTTTAATACTCAAATGATGTTTTGGGCTGAGAAATACTGTTTTACTATTTGCCCGAGAGGCTTATGTGATTTTTGACTGAGTAAGGCTGAGGGCCCGTGTTGTGAGGATATCTTTGGGATCGGGCTGCACGCCGCAGTAGTGATACATATCTTTGGGATCGGGCTGCACGCCACAGCGGTGATAGATATCTTTGGAATCGGGCTGCACGCCGCAACAGTGACACGCCGATTTGATTATGAGGCCGAAGGCCTGAGATTTTACGCCACGAGGTGGCTTGATATTGATATGAGGTCGAGGACCTGTTCATGATGCCATGAGATGGCTTGTTATTGCGCTTGGGTCGTAAAGGGCCTCTTAAGGAGTTTGTACACCCCCAGTGAGCGCGGGTACCCCAGTTCGTGA
>NW_017684538.1:0-7464 GCF_001879085.1 Nicotiana attenuata
CCCGACGTGAATCGAACACGCAACCTTCTGATCTGGAGTCAGACGCGCTACCATTGCGCCACGAATTCCTTGTTGTTATCAAATCGCAATAATTACTTAATCTTCTGTAATTTAAAGATGCGTTGGATTAAATCTCTTATCATAGTGTATTTTGTTAACCTGTAATATAAGATAACTTCCCATTTTTTAAATGTTATACTAGCAGTTGTCTTTGATGAAAAAGAAAAATCAGCCTAAATAGTTGCTCGCTTAAACGTTTAAACTAAAAGAAATTGATGAATGTATGATAAAAATATAGTTTGTGTATAATATCTATATTATTGTATATAATCAATATATTAATCTATGCAAAACAATTAGAAAAAATAAACAGTAAATCTTATTGATTATTTATGTAAAGATCTTTTTTTGATGATATAAAAAATTTAAACTACAAATGCACAGAACTTATAATCCTATTTTATAAGCGGAGAAACTTTTATTTCTGCTACTTTTCCCAAGCTCAAAACACTTCGAACCACCTCCGAATCACTCCCGAGCCCTCGGGTTCCTAACCAAACACACACACTAATTCAACAACATCGTACGAACTTAACCGTGCGATCAAATCGCCAAAATAACATCATAAACGAAGAATCAAACCTCAAAATTATCACTTTTTCTTCAAACTTCATAAACTTTCATTTTTAGATATTTAGGTCCGAAACACATCAAATGATGTCCGATTTCAACCAAATTTCACAGAAAGCGCTTAAACCACATATATGACCTGTACCGGGCACCGGAACCAAAATACGGGCCCGATACCGACACGTTCTAATCAATTTCCTTTTCAAATTTCCATATTAATTTTTAAAAAATAATTTCACAGAAAAATTCATTTCTCTGGCTCTAGACCTCAAAATTTGACTCCGGGCATATGCCCGAGCCTCATATTTTTCTACGGACCCTCCGGGACCGTCCAATTACGAGTCCGGGTCTGTTTACCCAAAATATTGACCAAAGTCAAATTTATTCATATTAATATCAAAATTCATCAATTTTTACACAGAATTTATATTTAAGCTTTCCGGCTACGCGCCCGGACTGCGCACAAAAATCGAGGCAAGCCTAAATGAGGTTTTCAAGGCTTCGGAGACACAGAATGAGTGAGAAAACAGGTGATGACGCTTTGGGTCGTCACACACAATTTGCTACCTAGCAAGAACAGTTTCACTCTCCTGAGCACCACTCCTACCTATTTGATCTTCCCGCTAAGATTGAGAAGCCTGCCTAAAAGATGGCACAGGAAGAAATGACCCAAAGAGTGAAAAGCTTAGAACAACAGTTGAAAAACATGCAAGGGTTGGCAGGTCAGAAGAGTATTGCCTTCAAGGATCTATATATGTTCCACGATGTTCGTTTGCCACTTGGTTTCAAGACTCCCAAATTTGAAAATTATGATGGACATGGAGACCCTGTAGCCCACTTGAAAAGGTATTGCAATCAACTAAGAGGTGCGGGAGGAAAGGAAGAATTACTGATGGCTTATTTTAGGGAAAGCCTTACGGGTGTAGCCTCCGAATGGTTTATGGGTCAAGACACATCTCGCTGGTATGTATGGGATGACATGGCCCAGGCCTTTGTCAGACAATTCTAATACAACATTGACATCACCCCAGACCGCAATTCCCTTTCAAACCTAAAGAAGAAACTAGCTGAAAGTTTCACAGAATATGCCATTAAATGGAGAGAGCAAGCGGCTAGAGTTAAGCCACCCATGGATGAACACGAGCTAATCACTGTCTTCCTTCAGACTCAAGAGCCAGATTATTTTCAAAACATGATGTCCACAGTGGGCAAATCCTTCTCGAAAGCAATCAAGATTGGGGAAATGTTTGAGAACGGCCTCAAGACAGGCAGAAGTATAAGTCAAGCAGTTCTCAAAGCCGCAACTCAGGCTGTCCAGATTGAATCTGATAATTCTAGTGACACGAATGAGAAGGATGAAGAACACATGATGACATCAAGATCGAGAAGAGGTCCTAGGAGAACATCTCGAAGGTATGACCAGCCTCGTCTGGTTTCCGATGATTCCCCTGAGCACTACTATCCACCTTAGAACCCACAATACTTTGTTGCTCCACCTCAGTATGTTCTCCAACCACCAAGACACCCAAAAAGGCGAGCACCAGCACTACAAAATCTCCACCATCCTCCACAAAATTTTCAAATGCCCTATAACCCACATCCAAGCCAGGGGTATAGAGGGTAACAAAGGTTGAAAGAAAATTTTACACCAATAGGAGAGTCCTATGCAAGCTTGTTTGAGAAATTAAAGCATTATGACATGATTGCACCTATTCCTCTAAATTATATGGACCCACGTGCAAGAAGCTTTGACCCTTCTAAAAGGTGTGAATACCATTCCAATGCCTAGGGGCACGATGTTGAAAGCTGTCGGGATTTGATAAGAGAAATAGAAAGGATGATCCAGGAAAAATTGATTGAAATTGGAGAAGGCCCTGGTGATTCTAATGAGCAAATTTGTGGCTAAATGTCAAGCATAGCAATTGAAAAGTCATTCCCTCCTCACTAGGAAGGAATCTTGGTAGCTTATTTTGATGTTTTTTCTATTATCTGGTTATTTTAGGGTTGTTATCCAGATTTTATTTGTTTTATTGAGTCAAACCCTTCTATCCCTTCATTCTGTTTGTGTGAGTCTTGTCTGGTTGTTTCTATTGCTATTTTCATTATTTGGATTATTTTCGGGTTGTAACTCGGATTTTAGATTGTTTGTCTTATTGTCTAACCTTTCCATCCTTTACTCAATGAAATACAGTTTGTCCTTTTGTGTCATTCTGTGCTTAATCCTTTTCCTGCTAGTTTTAGTGACATGACATGCATGCAGAATTTTGGGCCAGACCTTAGGAAACTGATTTAGTCTTGAATTGGATAACTGAGAAAAAGATACTTTTGAGGATGAATAAAGAATCGAAACACTTTGGAATTAAGCTTGAGAAAATTTCATGTGGAACTAGAATAGTCATACCCGTGGAGGTTAATAATATTTACCTTCAAATCATTATGGAGATTGGGTTTGAGGAAATCAATTGAAGTTTGTTGGAAAGTTTGAATTTAATGGATAAAAAGCGTCTTTCGACCACGACACACCAAGAAGACAGGCATGCTTATCAATGTTGTGACCACGAAAGGATACTATGATTGGCGTTCTCGAGGCTGGGAGGCCCTTTCTGCTATCCAAACACTTTATACCCTTTCTTACCCCTTTTGAGCTTGTATTATTTTCTTTGACCACCCTCTTTTGGAATCAAGTTTGGAGTCAAAACTCAAAAAAAATGAATGAAATGAGAAAAAAAATGAAAAGAAAAGTCCATGCCCCAAGAGTACAAACTGGGGCAACTCTTAGATAGTTCAAGTGAAAAAAAACTATCAAAGGTCCATGCCCCAGAAAATAGAAGCTGGGGCAACTTGTTTTGAAAACAAAAAAGAAAAAAAATAGAAAGAAAGGTAAAAAAAAATTAGTTAGGTCAGATGTTTGAACTATGTTCGACCCGATTCCTTAAAAAAAGGGATACGTATGAAGCCTTACACGGTTCGGTCAAACCAAATAAGATTTCATAAAAAAAAATCCAGTATCCAAAACTAGGGCATGAGTTTGTTTTAGTTTTTGAAAGAGTCGATTCCAAGAGTTGTAAGTGTATAACCCATCAAATTGAGTCTACTTTGAGCCTTCATGCCATCCTTTTTTTTTCAAACCCTATCCGAAAATCATCCAACTAAAGACCTCCTGATCAGCCTTCAAGTATGCTAAGAGACGCATGCAATGAGCAACAATTGTCACACGATGTAGAACATTGTCAAGTTGCTCACAAAAAAAAGGAAAGAAAAAGAAAAAGGAAAAAATGAGAGAGTCTTACTAGTGAAAACCCTCACAGGCACTGTAAGGTGACGGTAAGTAGAGATAGAAAAATGAGAGAGACTCATTGGTGAAAACCCCTCAGGGCACCACTAGTCGAAAGTGAGTCGTGAGGCAGATGCAAAGAATTGACACGAACAAGCCCGACTTGAAAGGTCATAAGAAGGGTAAAAGGGAAGATTGGATTAGTATGATAGATCGGCCGTTAAGTCTAAAATGCATGCCATGATCATTAAAGCTAGTTATTGAAAAAAAATTCCTCCTTCTATCCTTCACGACAGGGGCATTTCTTGTTAATATTGTTTCTTTGCATCATTGTGCCCCTCCAGTCTGAGTCAGTCCTTCTCAAAACAAGCAAGAAAAAATTTCAAAAACTGCTACCAGCTTTTCAGTTGCACAAATTAAATTTGGCCAGCACACTCAGTTGTTACTGTCAACATGTCTTGAGGATTCATGCAAAGTCTCCCCCAAAAGACTCTTGTCAGCCTACTTGGCGCAAGCAAAGATAACTTGTGTTTTTATTTGACAGACAAATTGCTCAAAAAGCAGAAAGTCATTGAAGATATCAGAAAAGGTCACCTAAGCAAAGATCTCTAGTTGGGATAAGGCTGATTAGCCACAAAACAATAATGGCACTGGGAGAGAAACAATCAGGGTTGACACAGAAAGTAAAGGTTCCTTGAAAGAAACAATAGAGTCTTCCAGCAATGCAACCGCATACCAATGCAGTCGGTCTTACGATCACAATGCCAAGCCGCCAAAGACAACCAGGCCACAAACTGACCACCACTTTTAATACTGACAAATTTTTTTTTGTTTGAAACAGGAATAAAGCAGTGCAAGGAAAGTGGTTCAAATAANTATCACAGACCAGAATAGTACCTGTAATAACTGCATCTGAAGACTCAGCCTCTAGCTTGGCTGGAAGAGCATAACACCGGGGCTGGGCCCCACCTCCCTGAGTCATGTCTCTGGGACGATCGGCTGCTGGCTGGCCTCTACCTCTGGCGGTCCGAGCTCCACCTCTATGATCTCTACCTCCATCTCTATGGCCTCTACCCCCGCCTCTAGCTGGCTGGGTGGCCTGTGGATCACCTGATGCCTGAATCATAGGACGAGGACCCTGTTGCTGAGAGTTGTCAGAAGCTCGAGGGCAATACCTGGCAATATGTCTCGTGTCGCCACACGTGTAACAAGCCCTCGGCTGCTGAGAATAACGGAGTGGTGGGGCGCTGATAGGTTCTGATGATGAACTTAAAAGCTGCTGGTCAGAAGACTGCGGCTAAGAGCCACGACCACCTGAAGTACCATGTGAGACCTGTAGGGCTGACTGAAAGGACCTCGGAAGATGGCCTCTACCATAAGAATCTCCACCTCCAGACGAGTTACCACTGAATCTACCTGCATGATGGGGTCTCTTGTCTGACCCATGACCACCTCCCCGTGCAAGAGCCATCTCAACTCTACGGGCCGCATTGGCCGTCTCCTGAAAAGAAATCTCACTACCAGCTCCCATAGCCATCTGGAGACGGATTGGCTGAATCAATCCATCAATAAACCTCCGCACCCTCTCTCTCTCGGTGGGGAGTATAACAACAGCATAGCGTGCTAGATCAATGAACCGAGTCTCATACTGTGTGACTGTCATAGAGCCCTGCTGGAGGCGCTCGAACTGCCTGCGAAGAGCCTCTCGCTGAGTAACTAGGAGAAACTTCTCCAAAAACAACTCTGCAAACTGGTCCCAAGTCAATGATGGCGACCCTGCTGGTCTGGATAAACAATAGTCCCTCCACCAAGTCTTGGCGGATCCTGCCAGTCGGAAGGTGACGAAGTCGACCCCATTGGTCTCCACAATACCCATAGTCCGAAGGATCTCATGGCAGCTGAATAAGAAATCCTGTGGATCCTCTGAAGAAGTGCCGCTGAAGGTGGTGGTGAAAAACTTGGAGAACCTATCAAGCCTCCACAAAGCATCTGAGGACATAGCCGCTCCATCGCCGGCCTGAGTCACAATACCTGGCTGAACCGCCACAGCTAGCTGAACCACTAGAACCTGAGCCTGGGGAGCTACCTGCTCCGGAGTACGTGTAGCAGGAGTCTGAACTCCTCCTCTAGCCTGAGAAGTGGCTGGTGCTACTGGAAGAAAACCCGCTCTAGTGACGCTCTCCATAAAGCCTACCAATCTGACCAGAGCATCCTGAAGAACTGGGGTGGCTATGAACCCCTCTGGACCTGAGCTGGGCCCACCGGAGCTGCTGGGGCTGGAACCTCCTCATCATAATCAACATGAGGCTCCACCTCTGGGACTGCCGCTCGGGGCTGAGCTCTGCCCCTGTCTCGGCCTCTGGCGCGGCCTCGGCCTCGCCCTCTGCCCCTGGTAGGAGCTGCTGCTGGGGGCTCGGGCTGCTGCGCGCTAGAAAAGGAAGCACGTGTTCTCGCCATCTGCGAAAGAACAGAGTAGAAAGACAATCAGTATTTGAGAAACAGAATCGCACCACAAGAAGGAACAAAAGGGAAATTTTCCTAACTCCGTAGCCTCTGGGGATAAATACAGACGTCTCCGTACCGATCCCTCAGACTCTACTAAGTTTGTCCGTGAGTTGTGAGACCTATGTAACCTAGTGCTCTGATACCAACTTGTCACGACCCGGATTTCCCACCATCGGGAGTCGTGATGGCGCGTACTGTCGGAACTAGGCAAGCCAAATATTCAAAACTTTTCACTGATGACATTTTAACAATATAAATAAACGGAGGTATTTTAATTAAAGCGGAAGACTTTAAACTTATATAACTGAAATAAAAATTTGCGGAAGTTGAAACACATTTCTAACCAGAGTCTGGTGTCACTAGCTCACGGACTGCTATAGAGTACTAAAAACAAGTCTGAAATGATATTACATACTGTTTGTCTCGAAACAAAGAAAACAAACTAAAACATAGAAGGGACTTCGGCCTGCGAACGCCAGCTAGGCTACCTCGTGAGTCCCTGGACTGAAGACAGCTCCCGGGCAATCCTACTGCTGCTGTCCAAAAGCTGCTCCTGGATCTGTGCAAAAAGATGCACAGAGTGTAGCATCAGCACAACCGACCCCATGTGCTGGTAAGTGCCTGGCCTAACCCCGGCGAAGTAGTGACGAGGCTAGACAGGACCTACCAAAAATAACCTGTGCAGATGTATATATACAAAGGCAACGGAAATAACAACAGAAAAAAAAGCATCAAATAAAACTGGGGAGGGGCATGCTCGGGGGAATACAGTGAAAACAGATCAACGGATATAACAACGAAACTACATCAATACTATGACTCATATAAGTGGTCGGCATACCACACGATCCCATAGTATATATTTATAAGTGGTCGGCGCGCCACACGATCCCATAGTATATATTTATAAGTGGTCGGCGCGCCACACGATCCCATAGTATACATTTATAAGTGGTCGGCATGCCACACGATCCCATTTCATAATTCATAAGTGGACGGCGTGCCACACGATCCCATTTTATAATTCATAAGTGGACGGCGTGCCACATGATCCC
>NW_017684539.1:0-7464 GCF_001879085.1 Nicotiana attenuata
AAAATGTAAACCACTTATACCATTAATGCAATGATGAAAGTAAACTAAAGAACAGACGAGGAAAACTATAAACTAATCTTGACTAAAATAAAGACCGACCCTATTCTCCAGGCGGGGACCCCTGATTTCAAGAAAACTAAAAATTGACCCTCTTTTTTTTTAAACTCCAGACTTCCCTTTTTCCTTTTTTTTTCGAATTCAGACTTCCTTTTCTTCAAATTATCCTAGGAGAAAATTCGTCAGACTAGGTTTTCTATCTTAGGAGAAAGATTCATCAGACTAAGACATGTATCCTAGGAGAAAATTCATCAGACGAGGTCCCCCTTTCTTCTCTTTTTTCTTTCTCTTTTTTTTTGTTTTTTTTTTGGTATCTTAGGAGAAAGATTCATCTGACTAAGACGTTTATCCTAGGAGAAAATTCATCAGACTAGGTTTTCTATCTTGGGAGAAAGATTCATCAGACTAAGACGTTTATCCTAGGAGAAGATTCATCAGACTAGGTTTTCTATCTTAGGAGAAAAATTCATCAGACTAAGATTTCTATCCTAGGAGAAAGTTCATCAGACTAGGTCTTTTTTTTGTTATCTTAGGAGGAAGATTCATCAGACTAAGATTTTGATCCTAGGAGAAAATTCATCAGACTAGGTCTTCTATCTTAGGAGAAAGATTCATCAGACTAAGATTTTGATCCTAGGAGAAAGTTCATCAGACTGGGTCACTATTTTTTGTTATCTTAGGAGAAAGATTCATCAGACTAAGATTTTTAGATCCTAGGAGAAAATTCATCAGACTAGGTCTTCTATCTTAGGAGAAAGATTCATCAGACTAAGATTTTGATCCTAGGAGAAAGTTCATCAGATTAGGTCACTAATTTTGTTATCTTAGGAGAAAGATTCATCAGACTAAGATTTTTATCCTAGGAGAAAGTTCATCAGACTAGGTTTTCTATCTTAGGAGAAAAATTCATCAGACTAAGATTTGATCCTAGGAGAAAGTTCATCAGACTAGGTCTTCTATCTTAGGAGAAAGATTCATCAGACTAAGATTTTGATCCTAGGAGAAAATTCATCAGACTAGGTCCCTTTTTTTGTTATCTTAGGAGAAAGATTCATCAGACTAAGATTTCTATCCTAGGAGAAAGTTCATCAGACTAGGTCTTTTTGGTATCTTAGGAGAAATATTCATCGGACTAAGATGTCGGTCCTAGGAGAAGATTCATCAGACTAGGTCTTCTATCTTGGGAGACAGATTCATCAGACTAAGATTTAGATCCCAGGAGAAGGTTCTCTTATCTTAGGAGAGCAATGCATCAGACCAAGATTTTGATCCTAGGAGAAAATTCATCAGACTAGGTTATCTATCTTAGGAGAATAATTCATTAGACTAAGATTTCTATCCTAGGAGAAAGTTCATCAAACTAGATTTTCTCTCTTAGGAGAACAATTCATCAGACTAAGATAAAATGTGAAAAGCAATGGCAGCATTTTATGCATGCTAACCAGACAGGCAAGGGTGAAGATTTGAGAAACTTCCCTTTTGCTGGCTCTCCTCTTTTTCCTTGTCTTTTTTTTCATTTCTTTTTCTTTCTTATTGTTGAACCAACTTTCTTGCACTGTTTTGTTCCTGTTTCAAACAAAGAAAACTTGTGAGTTTAAAATGTGGTGGTTGGTTTGTGGCCTTGAACTTTGAGGCCGACTACTTCTGCATTTGCCAAGATGACTGATTTCCACCCGAAGATCATGCTTGTTCCTGATATCCTCTACTTGTTGCATTGCATGAACTGGCATTCCCCCTTCCCAAAGCACGTCTATTGCTCCTACTTCGTGTACATGATGTTCTTTCTTGATTTAACCACTGGCCTCGGCCTTGAGGTCTGTTGCTCCTTCACTTGTCATGCTAACTGATTCCCACTCGAAGATCTTGCTTGTTTATTGACTAACCACTTTCTTTATTACCCTTAACACGGAGAATATCTCTGATCCATTCACCAAACATCCTCCATCTGTTGCATTGTTCCTGAATTGATACGTACCACGCCCTTGTATTTCACTCGAATCCCAAAGTATGTTGATTGTGGCCAACTCAGTGGGCCTACTGTTTTCTCCTGACTTGACGCCTTGATGTGTTCACCAGATCCCGTTTTGTTCAATTGGAAAGCTTGGTGGCAGATTTTGAAGTCATTTCTCACTTGTTATGACCAAACAGACTCAGGAGGAGGAAGTAAATGAAACAAAAGGAACAGAGTGGAAGGACAATGGAAAGAGATGATTCCTAACAAGAAAACCACAAAGTAGAAACCTATCGGATGTGGATACCAACTCTACTGACCATGACATGCACCTGCGACATATTCTGTTAAGCAAATCTGATGTTCAGCTGTTGTCGTACCTTTTCGCCATGAAACTGGGCTTCAATGCTCCGCTTATCCAATCTGATTCACAATCCTTATTCGACTTGTAGTGCCCGAAGGGTTTTCACCATCAAGCCTCTCTTATTTCGTTCTTTCTCTCAACTTACAGTTGCCTCAAGGTGCCCGTGCAGGTTTTCACCAATAAGACTCTCTCATTTTTGATTTCTCTCAACTCACTTTGCCTTATGGTGCCCGTGAGGGTTTTCACCAATAAGACTCTCTCATTTTCAACATTTCCTTCGGGTACCAGAGTGTTGCCCTGACACGAATCACTTTTATTTGCTCGTATTGGCACTTCTTGAAGACTGATCGGAAGGTCTTTCTTTGGACCTAATGCAGGCTTTTGGATGGGGTTAGAAAGAAGGGTATAAAAGGCTCAAAACAATTCGACATGGGTTCAAAATTACAACGTTCGGAATCAGACTTCTCACAACAACCAGAACTTCTGCCCCAGTTTCTTTCTTGGGGAATTCTGGGATTTTTGTTTCGGTGTGACTGAACCTCAGAGAGAGACTGCCTACGTACCCTTTCGGGATCAAGTCGAACGTAGTTCAGGCGATTACTTTTGTTATTGCGATCTTTCCTTTCTTCCACTTTCTTTTCCTTTCTTTTCATTCTTTTCTTTCTCTTTTCTTTTCTTGCTTTTCTCTTTTCTTTTCTTTCTCTTCTTTTCTTTTCTTGTTCTTTGTTTTTTTTCTTTCTTTTCTCTTTTTCCTCTTTTCTTTTCTTTTCTCTTTTCTCTTCTTTTCATTTCTTTTTCTTTCCCTTTCTTTTTTACTGTTTTTCTCTTGTTTCTCCACTTACTTTCCCCGCTCGGGCTTACGAGTTTTATTATTGATTCCGAAAGAGGGGTATACAAGAAAATAACCGAGGCTCAAAGGGGTAACAATGGATAAAGCGTTTGGATAGCAGAATAAAATGCCTTCGTCATTCCAATCTCCAAAACATGCCAAGTACAAACTACACAGTTAAACAAACATGAGGAAAACATACGTAACATCTTTTGATTGCACCAGAATTACTAACCATATCCACACATTTGCCTTCTACATTTGTCAATTACCCAGCACCATTGGACAACAATCTCGGTACCACGAGCGGCCCCTGTAGACTTGGGGGCAAACTTACCTTTGGTTTCAAACCGATGTGGCATGATGCATTTCAACAGTATTTCTTTATGTTCCGTCTGCCCCAGTTTCACACAATTTGGGCTCGAAGTGATCTCAAAATCCCTCGACTGTCCTTACATCTTCAACATTGTTTTATTGCTTCATTACTAAACTGACTTTCAAAACCAGGCTGAGAATTATGCGTGCATGTCATGTCACCAGAACCGGCATGAAAAGAATTGCAAAGGAGAAGAAAACTAAACAAAATGACTAGAAATGGCAGGAAACAGAAGATTGCATTAGACTGACGGTGAAAGGGTTTAAACAACAGAACAAACAGACAAACCTAGACAGCAGTAAACAAGCTATTACGGCAAAGTGAAAAGATAGAAGGGTTTGAGTCACAAGACAATATCCGGATTACAACCCTGAAAATAACCCGGACAACAGAAATGACAACAAAATAAACCACCAAAACTCCACTCTAGCTAACCAGGAGTTGGAGCGTCTTTCCAATTACCAAGCATGACATCTTAACCACTGAGTTTCGCATCAATATTGCTGGAACCTTCACCAATTTCAATATTATCGACTTCATTCAACAAGTTTTCGAGAGGGTTCTCATACTCCCTGTCACCATGGATCTTCCCTACAAAATGTGCATGATTAGGTGCAGGTAAAGGCTCCTGCGCAATGTTCTGGGTGGCACTATCCTGGACCGCAATTAACCCTTCCTGAATCATTCTTTCTATCTCTCTTTTCAAATCCTGACAACTTTTCACATCGTGCCCCTGGACATTGGAACGGTATTCACACCTTTTAGAAGGGTCAAAGCCTCTTGCACGCTTGTCCACATGATTCGGAGGAATGGGTGCAATCAGGTTATATTGCTTTAGTTTCTCAAACAAGTTTGCATATGACTCTCCCAAGGGGGTGAAAGTTTCCTGCTTCTGTGCCCTCTCTTGCTTGAAATTTTGGCTGGCCCGCAAACCTGCTCCAGGGGGATTCTTGTAGGCTCTTGGGGGTGGGTAGGTGTTTTGAGTTGGGTAAGCATTTTGTGGGGTGGGTGCGCGCCACTGCGCATAGGTACGATGTTGGGGGTATGTTTGGGCATGGTAGACAGAGAAGTGGGGATAGTGTTGTGGTGGGCTATATGGAGTGTGTGGGTAGGTTTGGGGATGGGGTCGAGGTTGGTTGTAATATGGTGATGGGCCCCTGGACCAAGCTCTTGATTCAACTACTGCCACATCTTCTTTCTTTTTCACTACCCCTCCAGTGCCGCTCTGGGTAGCCTGGGTAGTTGCCTTGATTGCAGAATAGCTCATGATTTTGTTGAGACATAAGCCCCTCCTCCACCATACTTCCCATTTTCACTACTTCATTGAAAGATTTTCCTACTACTGACACCAAGTGACCATAGTAGGTGGGCTCCAAAGCCTGTAATAAGTAATCAACCATCTCGCTTTCTTTCATTGGAGGATCGACTCTTGCCGCCTGTTCTCTCCACCGGAAACCGTACTCCCTGAAGCTTTCCCCGGGCTTCTTCTCAATTTTTGTCAGCGACAGACGGTCTGGGACAATTTCTAGAATATACTGAAAGTGACATGCAAACGCCTGGGCCAGATCTCCCAAGTATACCATCGAGCATGTTCCTGTCGAGTGTACCATTCCAAAGCCGCACCACTCAGACTTTGACTGAAATATGCCATCAATAGCTTGTCTCTTCCCCCAGCTCCTCTCATTTTGCTGCAGAACCCCCTTAGATGTGCCACCGGATCACCGTGTCCGTCATATAAATCAAACTTGGGTAACTTGAATCCCGCAGGTAACTGGACATCGGGAAACAAGCACAAATCCTTGTAGGCCACACTCACTTGACCTCCGAGACCTTGCGTGTTCCTGAAGGATTGCTCCAGGCTTTTTACTTTTCGAAACATCTCTTCCTGTTCCGGATTCTTAAGCGGCTTGTCAGTTTCCACCGGGAGCTCAAAGTGAGGGGTGTAGGAATATGGCTCAGGAGCTTCAAGGTAGGCTCAGGAGGGTAGTACTGGCTGTCGTGAGTTTGAAACAATGGCTCACTGGAAGATCATTGCAATGTGGCAGGTGGAGGCGCCACAAAGACAGGGGTGATTGTAGGAGGAAGGTTTTGTTTAGGTAGTGGAGCGTCGGGAGGATAGTAGGTGGTGCCATAACTCTGTTGGTAGAAAGGGAAAGTTGGCAAGGAATTCACAGTAGGAGGCTCTTGGGACTGAGCCAAAGGTGGGATATATGCTGGATTGGCAGGATAAACTGGCGCCGGCTGACCCTTAGCCCAGGCCTGATGCATCTCGGCCATCTTCTGCCTAAACTTATACATCTCTTCCCTCATTGCTTTGACATCCACCACGTCTACCTCTTTTGACGGGTCCATGATGCTGGTATCTGATTCTTGGCCCGTCATGTTCAGTTTGTTATTTGACCGGGTGTTGTAGGAATGGGTTGCCAGGATGACAACCAACTAAACCACCTGCCTGGACTCATCATCAACAACAACTTTTTAGCAGTTGAGCGTTAATAGATAGATAACCGCACATTTGGGGAATGAATGCACCTAAGCAGTTAACCATTTCTATTATGACTTCGCTTGGTTGCATGCGTCATCCCGGCTTTCATTTTTCTTTATTTCAAATTGGACACTTTCTCTTCTCTTTTCTCTTGTTTTTTCTTTTCTTTTTCTTCTTCTTCTTTTCACTCTTGTCTTTGTCTTCTCTTGTTCCTATTCTCTCCTTTTCTCGATTTTTTCCTTTTCTTTCTTGTTTTTCACCTCTTTCCCTTCGCTTTTCTCTCTTATTTTTCCCTCGTTTTTTTTCTTTTGCCTTGGTTTTTCCTTGTTCATGTTCGCTCCTTTCCTCAAAATTGTTTTTCCGCTCTTTTCTTTCCTTTGCTCCCTTTTATTTTCTTTTGTTTGCCTTTGTTTGGTTTCTTATTTTCTTAGTTTTTCTTTCCTTTCTTGTTTTTCACCTTTTTCCTTTCATTCTTTTTCCTATTTTTCCTTTTTTTTTCTATTTAGTTATGGTCGAATCCTATGGAGATTGCCTACGTATCACGACCCCGCGAGAATCAGACTGAGCGTAGTTCTTGCAGAATAAATGTAAAGTAGAAGCAAAATATTTTTTGGGATTTTCAATTTTATTGATAGCAAATACGTCTATTAAAAGACTCAAAACAACTAACAGACTCTAATGCAGAAATGAACTACAGACTCAATCAACTGACTGAGTCTTAACGAAAATGAAATACAGACTCCAGTAGAAAAGGAAATACAGACTCAAATGACCAACTCTAGTAGAAAAGGAAATACAGACTCAAAAGACAAACTCTGGTAGAAAAGGAAATACAAACTCAAAAGACAATCATGAATACATTAAAGCTCCTGGTGCCCGCGGGACATCGTTCGGTCTCGCCGCGGGCCTATATGCATGTTCCCCTTATTTTGAATCGTGCTCATCCTGCACATTTATTAAGGTGATTTAATCACTTATTTTGACCTAAAAGGAAAAAAAAATGATACTATTTTTGTTCAAATTTCCAATTTTAAAACAAACGGTCGGTTTTGCAGTTACGGCCTTTCAGCACTTCGGGGAGAAGATTTTAAGGCTGTGCCTGCTAACCATTGAAACTGACTCAGGGTGGTTATTCTCGCAAAATTAGCCTTCCGGCGCCCTTTTAGGGACATGCGGCTTGTTTTAGACAAGAATGGCGGCACCCGACTTATTCATGACGAAATTAAAAAATTTGGCATTTTTGGCTATTTTTTTAAAAGGGGAGGTTGGACCCGATGAGGGTTGCCTACGTATCTCACATCCGGTGAGAATCAAACCTGCGTAGTTCGGGCAAATAAACCTAACTATTTTTGAAAACAAGACTCTTTTTGTTTTTGTTGGCAAATACACTATTTCTGAAAGC
>NW_017684540.1:0-7463 GCF_001879085.1 Nicotiana attenuata
TCCCCAGATTGCGCATAGTCAATATAAGTAGCCTTTGCTAGATTCCCTCATTCACTACCATCTGTGTTTTGACAATCTGAAAGCCTCTTTCTCATCTTCCCCTCAAGCTCCATCAATCCTTGTTCCAATATTCCAATTTCTCTGTTGACTTGGTGGAAATTTCCTTCCATTCGTTGATCACCTCCATATCCACTTTGTGTTGTTCCAGATTTCTAGCCTCAGAGTCGAAAAACCTTTTGCGTAGCCTCCGATACTTGACCTCTGCATCAGTAGCATCATCTATGATCCTGTTTATCAGATTGACTCCCGGCTTGACGTCTCCTTCTATATCGTCTACCAATCATGATGGGTAGAAGCACACATGACTGACATGATACCTGTCTGGCTCAATCGTTTCTTCTTCCACAATGATCTTCTGGTTCCACATAAGTTGTGCCTCGAACTTGAATGGAATGACGTCCCCTTTAAAATCTGCTTTGTATTGGACCATGTTGGAAACCCGAGGTATGACCTTAAGTTGTTGATATTTAGCTTTCTTTACTACTTGCCTTATCCTACTTGAAATTATACTTGTGCTAGATTTGGAAAGCATGTTTAGCTGACTTAACTGCCTAATTGCTTAAGTTGTTTGACTGTACTACGTGAAGCATGCTAGGCCAATTCTATCTGTTGCTCTGTCTTTCGTACTTTATTCCTTGGTTTGTTTCTGGCTGTGGTTGCGCATTNTAGCCTGTCAAGTCGTAGTGGGCCAGTAAAAAGGCGAATCAAGGCATTAAATGGCTATGTCAGCCCATATCTTTATAATTAATGCTTTTTACTAGTTCCCCTCGTATAAAAGGGGATTCTTGTCATTTTGTAGAGACCGGTTGCTCCATCCAAAAATATACAAGAACACACACACTCTCTCTCTCTAACACTTTTTCTTGAGTTCACTACTTCATTCATTGCTTGCAGTCATTGTGTTCTATTTATTGTTCATCATTTACTGCTTATTATTGGCCATAAATAGCCGCCTTTAACTTTATTATTTCTTTTAGTCGCCCATCGATTATCCTCGATAGCTCCCAGCCGAGCCTCAGACTCGACCTCCGAGCCCCGAATAAGCAAGCTCGAGGCCCCGATTATTAACCATTCGGTTCGATTATCACCTTGCTCTCAAGCTCTAATCTTGTTTCTAAGTCTTTCACATAGCATCAACTGCTTAACAACCGGCATAAAAATAGATCACGTAATTTTAGAATCCCATAATCTAATTTAATTGTTATTACCATTTTCACGGTAAACAGTTTGGCGCCCACCATGGGGCTAAAAATAATAGTGATTATTTTCTTGCTGGTTTAACCACGTAATGCAAGTTATCTTTCACACTTGTTCTTGTCCAAGATCTTTGATTTCAGGTCAAATGTCTAACTCAGTAAACGCACGTGAAAACATCAGCCTTGAAGACCATGCAGAAAATGGTGTTGACGTCCTAGGTGTTGGTGTACCACCGCGAAACCCTGAGAATGCACCAGAACTGATTCCCGTGGACGCGGTTTCATGCGACGCTCAACACGTCGAAATAAGCTCCCACACCGACAGGAGCATACACCAAGGCGACCAACAAGAAGCCCAAAAACCCATCTCGGGAAGAATGGGAGGTTAGCCTTCACGTTATTTTTGAAATGTTGCAGGCACAACAGCTGGCTATTGCTCAGCTGCAAAGTCACCAGAAAATTCCTAGCACGGTACTACCGGGGACGGCTCCCCCGGCCAAGCAGGTACCGGAGAGATAAAGCAATAATGGGTTGGCAGCCGACCCCGCCATCGTAAAGATGCTCAAAGACCTCATGAGGAGGATTGAATCGGGCAAGAAAAAGATAGAGGCTAACGGCAAAAAAGTCGAGACCTACAATTCTAGGGTCGACTAGATCCCAAAAGCACCCCCGATCCTGAAAGGTGTGGATTCGAAGAAGTTCGTGCAAAAACCGTTCCCACAGGAAGCGGCTCCAAAACCCATTCCAAAGAAGTTCAGAATGCCCGACCTTCCAAAGTATAATGGAGCGTCGGATGCCAACGAGCACGTTACTGCCTACACTTGTGCAGTAAAAGGCAACGACCTGAGGGACGATGAGATCGAATCCGTCTTGCTGACGAAGTTCGGGGAAACACGTTTCTAAAAGGGGGCAATGATGTGGTATCACAACCTAGCCCCGAACTCAATAGATTCGTTTGCCATGCTGGCAGATTCTTTCATCAAGGCACATGCTGGTGCCATCAAAGTAGCAACAAGGAAATCCGATGTCTTCAAGATTAAGTAGAGGGATAATGAGATGCTGCGAGAGTTCGTATCTCGCTTTCAAATAGAAAGAATAGAACTACCACCAATCTCCGATGATTGGGCGGTACAGGCCTTCACTCAAGGTCTGAACGAACGAAGCTCGGTGGCTTCGAAACAGCTAAAATAGAACCTAATCGAGTACCCGGCCGTGACTTGGTCGGATGTTCATAACCGATACCAGTCAAAAATCAGGGTCGAGGATGACCAGCTAGGGCCCCCTCGAGCTCGGTATACCCAAGCAGGCTTCTGGAAAAGGAGCCAAAACCAAACAAAGAAAGGTGCCAGCCATACATCAAAGACAGGAGGAACGCCCCGAGGCGCAACATACCCCACAACGATCGAAGGATGGACCGAGGACAGAATCCTCGGGGACTCGTCAATAGAGCCAGATTTGATAGGCACACAGGGCCAACAGAGGCACCTCGTTTGTCAGAATACAACTTAAACGTCGATGTATCAGACATCGTGTTCGCCATCAGTAAAATCAGAGACGCCAGGTGGCCCAGGACCGTACAATCAGACCCCTCACAAAGGAACCATACGGGCACAGGACCGAGGATTGCCGGCAACTCCGGGAAGAAGTGGCCCGGTTACTCAGCAAAGGTCACCTCCGGGAATTCCTCAGCGACCGAGCCAAAAATCAGTTCTAGGAAAAAGAGGTGACCAAAAAGAACGAAGCAGATGAGCCGCAACATGTCATCCACACGATCTTCTGAGGTATTGGCGCCCTGTAGGAACCCCCAGCCAGCAAAGCAAAAACATTCCTCAACAGGGTAAGGCCAACTCGAGGCCCTATCTCGGCTCCGCTATGGCGCACTGGTAACTTCTTTTCGTGTAAACATATTTCGAATCAGAGATATGCTTGTGAATCCAGGTAGCTCGGCCAATATTATCAAGTCGAATGTGACAGAGCAGCTCAGACTGCCTAACCAAATTATGCCCGCCTTTCGAAGTCTTGAACGGACCCAGCTGGGTGAACAAAACAACGAAAGTGGAAACTGCCATACCGGTCAATATGGCCCGCGCGGCCCGAAACACCGGTATCTCCACCGTCAAGAGGGCTGAAGGATAAACAAACAATGAAATAGTAATAGCAAACTACATCTTCGGTTAAGTCCGACTAAACAAAGCGGAAGACCGTACCGCACCCTCATCACAAGCGACTGAAATATATCAGGCACGGAACATTGCTGACACATTCTACACTAAGGTATGACCGCCTCCCGATTCTTTCAATTTTACTCTACGCTAACCTGAGTGCAGGTATCCGATCAAAATGGCCGAAGCACTTTTCGATGGCCTTAGGTTTCGAAAGAATGCGTTGAACTCTTTTCCTTCGCCCGGGTTTTTATCCTAATAAGGGTTTTACCGGCAAGGTTTTTAACGAGGCAACACCTATATGCTACCTAAGGAAAACTCAACGAGTATTCAAGGCTTCTTTTGCAATCGACCTCGAATACTGGGGGGCATCCCCCCGGAAGATCACCTTCTTGAAGAAGTTAAGACATGCTGAAGAGGGTCTCGATAGAAAAATACAATGTACCGGGCCAAACGGTCGGACGAACCGTGCCTGCATATAATAACCGAGCCCTCAACAGCAAAGACATGTATGCTCAAGCAATCGAAGAATCATTTCAAGAAGCATTTTGCATTTCAAAGAAGTTCGGTGCTTTTGCAAAACTGACTCCTCTGTCAAAAATGTCCCGAACCCTCAGGGACTGCCTGAATGACCTCCGGGTCGGAGCTCCAAACTCATAAGCCCTCAACGAGGCAACATCAAAATCACGAAATGGCTCCAAAGCCAAAAACGCCCCGAACACTCGGGGACTGGCGTCAAAAACTCAAATCCACATGACCTCCGGGTCGGAGACTTAGGAATCGTAAGCCCTCAAACGAGGCAGCACCAAGTCTGCAAGTAATGGCTCCCCAGTCGAGAAATCCTCGATAACTCGGGGACTGCCATCAAATTTCCATCTCTATCGCAATGGCTTCCGAGCTAAAAAATCCTCGATAACTCGGGGACTATCGCCAATCGCCACCTATAAAAAACCCGAGGCCATAAGACCCCGAGCGGGCAGACTCGGTCTCGTAAGACCTACATAAGGCAACGGCGACATCTGTAAGACCTCAAGTAAGGGATGAACCACACTTGTACCAAGTGACAATATCTGTAAGACCTCAAGCAAGGCATGAACCATACTTGTACCAAGTATCCAAACTGTAAGACCTCAAAGGCATGTAAAACTTGTAAGACCTTACTGAAGGCATAAACCCGATCTCAAAGTTAAGGCTATATATCGAACTTGTAAGACCCCTAAAAGGCATACCCTCGATATAGACACCGAAACTACTTCACTCGGGACTTAAAAGGCTCCGGCCGAACACAAACGACTACGGTCGAAAGGCTGTACCAGCAAAACTAACGCGACTCGGGGATGCCCGACCGTTGCTACAAAATCACAGGCCTTCAATTACTTCAAATCTACTTCGAAAAGAACCGGTTAAACAGGCTACCCTCGACATAGGCAAAAGAGCTTCGACCACGTCAGCTCCCAAACACCGACTTCGAGATACTCAGCCTCCGAGCTAACCCTCCCAAGGTGCTCGATCATCGCCATATAACGACTCGCAAACGAGGTTTTTATTAAACCGTCGAAGAGTCAGGCAAACACTTTCAAAAAATCCTTATCGAGGGAAAAATAAAGTCTATTAAAGGTCGCATCGACCCAAGGCGTAAGAGCCATTGTCGCCAGCCCACATAAAAGGTCTTATTGACCTAAGGCGTAAGATCCATTATCGCCAACCCACATAAAAGGTCTCATTAACCCAAGGCGTAAGAGCCATTATCGCCAGCCCACATAAAAGGTCGCATCGACCAAAAGCGTAAGAGCCACTATTGCCAGCTTTAAAAACTTGAGGGTCGAATGAGCTCGAGTCGAAACCTGATTCGGAGACTAAACCCAAAATAGTTAACTAAATCTACCTAAGAGCAAAAACGTAAGAGCCATTGTCGCCAGCTTACGCTAAAAGGTCGCATCGACCAAGTGCGTAAAAGCCTACGGGCCAGCCTAATGAGCCTCAGGGCCATACAACGAATCTAAGGGCTCCTCTCAACTCAAAGACCAGTTCTACCAGCCAAATTCAAGGCAAAAAGAAATGCAGAAGAAACAAAACCGCGAGGCTTCCTCTTTATATACACATGCGAAAAAATACAAGCTCCGTTTACAGCGTACTTTGAAAGTACTATACACAGAAATTGAAAGGGAAATGTACCTCCCCCTCGGGGACTACGGCCTGACGACCCCGTCCTCTCCATCCTCGGCATCAGACAGAAGGATTTTAGCATCATGTTGTTCCGCCTTCGCTTGCTCGATCTCTTCCGAGAGGTCGAAACCCTTGGCATCGAATTCCTCGAGGGTTTCCCTCCGAGACTTACACCTCATGTACTCTTTAATATTGCTCTCACGATCAAGGGCCTCCCTCAGCTCAGCTCTAGCGCAAGCAGCGCCCTTCAAATAGGCCGCCACTTTCTGGTCAGCCTTAGTGCGGCTCATTACAGCCTCAGCCCGGGCATTCACGACCTCGGCTTTCGCCATCAAAAGCTCGGCCTCGAGCCTTGTGATCATATTCGCTCAGACAGAATCGTTCGCACGAGCGTTCCGAATTTGCACCTCGAGGGCAGAAGCCTTAGCCAAGGCATCCTCCTTGGCCGCAGCTTGGGCATCCACCTGAGCCTTTAACTCATTGAACTCACGGTTGGCCCGACCAACTTCTCCCCAAATTCGTTCCAGCTCCTCCGTTCTTCTCTCCAACTAAAATATTGAAACGTTAATCTCTGAAAATGAAAGGGGGAGCATACAGCAACAAGAAGGGCAGGTTACCTGTCTTTCGAGATGGCTCTCGCGGTTCCGACTACGAATCGCCTCACACCGCAGATGAACCAGCTCACCTTCCTTTCTCGTACAGAGGAGCCTAAGGGATTTCTCCCTAACAAAAGCTTTCCGCAGCCCGTCCTCATAGCAAAGCAGCTCGGACTTAAGCTTGTCAAGAGCCTACAACAGAAAACTCAATAAGAAAGGGAGGGCGCAAAACCGAGATAAGCCCATACCGGCTCCCAAAGCTTACCATAAAGCCTAGCCGTTGAGTCTCACCAAAGGCCGACCCGACGTCCGATATCCTAGCGTTCCCCGAAGTGCCCTCGGTAGGAAAAGAGGAAGATACCGCGTGACCCTTGTCCCTCGAAGTACCTTCAACAGGAGCAGGAAGTGTTCTTTGAAAAACAGGGGCCCCCGAAGCCGGAAGATCGGCCGACTCGCCTCTTTTGAACCTCAGAGAAAGACTCTCCCCGCCGCGAGCATTCTCACACCTCGGAGATTCTTTCCGTTTTTATCAACTCTCGACCCCGAGGTCTATAATCTCTCCTCCTTGCCTAGGGGGCACGGCCTCGCCTCGGGAAAACCTCCAGTACCTGCGGCGGCAGAGTTAGTGCGCTAAAAAGAAGGTATCTTTCTGAGGAAATAAGCCACTAAAACACCTACCGTGATGCTTTGCCTCCCATCTTCCCTTGGACAGGTCTCGCCACCTGCGTTTGTCATAGGTCGAACAGGCTGCCAGCCTCCGGGACCATTTAGCCAGATCATAGACCTCGTTCGACAACCAAGGAATCGCTACAAAGAATGAAATAGAAAGATGCCTTTACGGAGCCCGCCTCCACTACGGACAAAGTGATAAAAATGCAGGTATGCCCTTTACGTGTGAAATTCCATTTCTCAGGAAATGGCAAAAACTCTCTAGGAATAATGTCGACTGTCCGCGCTCGAACGAATCGGCTCATCCACCCTCGGTCCTCGTCCTCTTCATTATTAACGGCAGGTGACCGAGTGGATCGACGCTGCAGAATAATCAGGCCCCGGTAATGCAGGGGCCGATATAACCTAACGAGATGGCTGAGGGTGAATTCGAGCCCGGCCTTATCCACGAAGTACCTTATCGTCAGCACTATCTTCCAAAAGGATGGGTGATCCTGTGCCAGGGTAACCTGATATCTCCTACAGAATTCAAGCACGACCCTGTCGAGGGGACCCGACGTAAAAGGATACGTGTACACGCTCAAGAACCCCTCAACATAGGTCATGATGCTCTC
>NW_017684541.1:0-7463 GCF_001879085.1 Nicotiana attenuata
TCTCAACACTCTTGCTGCTGCTTCTAAGCCCTCTTCCTCTAGTGTCCCCTAGGCTAATCCACCAGTGACCAGTGCCCAGTTTCTAGTTTATCATTTCTATTCTGATGACTTCGTGGTAGTTATTTTTTTTTTTTGTTGTTTTGTGGTATGGATGGAATTCACGTGAACTGCTCATGTTTTCAACAGTCGAAATTTGCCTTTGCTGTACAACAAAGGCTTATGTTTTATAAAATTAATGAAAACTCTCCTCTTTTGCTGTAAATGCTTATGTTTCTCTGCTTCTCTTTTCTATTATGTGGTGTGCACATAAGTCACATGAGTTAGCTAGGCTAGAATTCTTTATGTTGCTTGCTTGCTTGTGTATTTTTAATGATGCCAAAAGGGGGAAAAGTATGAGCAAAATTGAAGGGACAGATTCAGGAGGAAGCACAAATTCAGGGGGAACTTGTGACGTTCCTGTTACTCTATCTGATTTATGAGTATGAGCAAAATTGAAGGGACTGATTTAGGAGGAAGCACAAATTCAGGGGTAACTTGTGACGTTCCTGTTATTCTATCTGGTTTTTGTTGTTCTAAATATGATTGTCAATTTTTAAGTTTGTCATCATCAAAAAGGGGAAAATTGATGGGTTTATAGTACCTTAGCTTTATGTTTTGATGATCTAACAAACTTACTGTCAAAGAACCAGATAAGGAACCTGATACACTTAGTACACAACTTAAATCAACGGACTTAAGTTAATGTGAGTTGCTATGACTTCAGAAGATAAAGAATCAACACAGGGACCTGATCCTCTTGGGTTCCCCTGACAGCAGTACAAAGTCAACTTTCTACAGCTGGAAAGTGAACTGCCTGCACTGTACACGCAAACAGTGCAGCACAGTACATCAGTCACTTCTCATTGACCAACCAAGTGATTACATCATTCAAGTGATGTCATCCAAGTTGTATTAACAAAGAGCATTACAACAAAACATTACTTGAACACTTGAGAATTCATTCAAGCACTCCAACCGTCTATCCATCAAGCATTCAATTCTCAAGTGCATCAAGAACAAAGTACAACACTATTACGGACCAGTTCCAACAGCAAGTATCTTGTATGTCCTAAGTTGAGTTGTAACTTCGTAATTGTTCTTCATTGTAATTCCTACTTTGCTTATCTAGAAGATTTAATTAGGAACCCCTTGTAAACCATAAACCTTTAGTGTTTGTGTCGTGACTAGAGTTAGTCATGAGTTAAAGTCTTTGTAATATGTGTATTGCAAAGTGGCTTGTAATAGGTGTATTACAAGTTAGTGAGGGATTAAGAGTTTATTCCTAGATTGCATAGGTTGTAATCTAAAATATTACTCATAGTGAAGTTGAAATCCTACCAGTGTAGGTTGTGGTTTTTTATCCCCTTGAGCATGGATTTTTCCACGTAAAAGTTCCCTGTTCCATTTACTTACTGATTCATTAGCTTTATCTGTGGAAACCTATATAGGACCTGGTCTCTATATAGTTTGGTGGACTCATATATTCTATCACACTGTTCAAAATCCGAAAAATACTCCAGCATAATATACTGGAGTTCCAGCATAAGTATACTAGAACTCCAGCATAATATACTGGAGTTCCAGCATCTTATAATGGAGTTCCAGCATAAGTATACTGGAACTCCAGCATAATATACTGGAGTTCCAGTATAATATACCGGTCCAGTATAATATGCTAGAAGTTCATACACAGGTGCTCCAATCTCCAGTATATTATGTTGGAACTTTCCGCATAATGTTGGAGTTCCAGCATAATATTCTGGAAGTTCATACACATGTGCACCGATCTCCAGTATATTACTCTGGACCGGTCCCTGTTGCAGCAAAATAGTGGCTATTTTTCAATGACTTTGCAAACGCTAGCTATTTAATAGCCAGTCTGAAAACTAGCTAACTTGTGCTATTTTAACGTTTAATTACTAGCATTTTAATGAGATTTTTATTTCATGTATAATATTATTTTTTCATCAATGTTAGTATTTATTTCTTTTTGATTTTTAAAATAAATAATTTTTTCATTTTACATGGTACTTGCTATATGACATGCATTTATTATTTTTGTTATCATTAGTTATATACATACATGGCTTACGTTAAACAATACTTCATTATTAAGGGGATTTTTTCAAATGAACTAATAATATTAAACATAATAAAAATACATTAGCTCAAATCTTTTTTTATATACTAATTGACATTGCAATAATGATTCATATGTATAAGAAATACTAAAAATGTATTTACATACTTAATTATTTATGTGTCACCATTAATATTAATTGAACAGTATTATCAAAACAAATAACTTTTCAAATTTATATTATTAAATTTTTCACAATTTGATCTCCAGCACTATTTTATATTAATAATAATACATAAAAATATAGTTCTCACAATAAATACTTTATACTACATGCTTTGTATGAGCTTGTAAGTATTTATTTATTGTCAGGCTCTACATCTATGCATAATTATACGTACTACATATTTCTTGCGATTAACTTATGCACAGTATTATGAACTATTGGTGCGATGAACGTGGATTAGGTATTTGATGTTAATAGTAAAAAAAATTATAGATAGCGGAAAGAAAAAAAAAACATAATATGATGTTTTAAATATTTATAAAGTTGTATTTATCAGATGTTATTGTTAAAATATTGTCTCCAGTGATGTTAAGTAATATCAGTTATTATCACTTCATTTCAAATACCTAGTGTTATGTATGTGTAATTTATGTAAAAATTAATTCTTATTATTTATTATTTCAAAAAATATAATATATTAATATACTATTAATTATATTATTTTAATGAATAGATATAAAATACTTTTTTTCTATTCACAGAAATTTTATTTAATATGAAACTTTATTAAAATCTTTCATTAATTACTATGCAATACAATTCACAGAAAAAATCAAACTATTTCTTATGTCTGTATAATAATGTCTGCTTAATATAAATAAATACTATGGTAATTAGTAATAGTATGTTAAAATTTGCAATAGTATATCATTGAATCATTTATAACGTTGACCTTTTTTCACCATTTCATCTTTAAATATGGCAAAAATCTTTTATGATCAACGAAATATGTTAACAAAATATGTATGAAACAACAAAATGCAAAACAATTTAACGAATAAATATTTGGGGATATAATTATTTGAGGTATAGCGCCTTAAATAAGGGCACTATACCCAGTTGAACTATTGTTATATCAGTTAAGCCCAAAAGAATTATTGGTTGGCCCACATAATAGATATAGAGCCTTTCAAAAAGGCTTTATACATATAGCGCCTTTTAAAATGACGCTATACTTAACTGGGCAAACGGCCGTTAAGATATAGCGCCCTTTAAAAGATCAAGCATTACTGTGGAGCTTCAGAGTTCAGTGTATTGATTCAAAAAATAGTGGAGTGTTTTTTGTTCGTTCTATTATCATAATTCAAGTCTTACGACAAGCATACTCGAGCAGAAATTTGATTTGATATCAAGTTATCCGTTCTTGAACCAGGTTCTATCATTCTATCTTTTTATTATTTTCTCATCTAAAATTTAATATTTTGCTATTTAGTGCATTTTTAAATTATTTATTAGAAGATAAGTATGTCAAATAGAAAGTATGAATCTGGTTATGAAAACCTCAAGAAAAGAAGAAGAATTCAGAATCTAATACAATCTCAAAAAGGCGCTTTTGATAAATTTTTATTGAATAATAAAGATCTTGAATCAGAAAATTTGGGAGAGTGTTCTCTAGATGAGCAAGTTAGTAATTCGGTTGAGTTAGATAATTCTAAAATTAATAATATTCAAGTAGAAAAAAAATAAGTAAGTGACAAGTCGGAAATAGATCCTCAAAAAAGCAAGAGCTTATAAATGAAATAGATAATTCAACTCCTATAAATACATATGATCCTAGTCAATGGATTAATGTAAATACAAAGTTGAGAGATCTATTAGTAGAAAAGGGACCGATTAGAATAATTGACACAAATTTTTCGAATGATAATTTTTCAAGACATTTTTCTACTACACATTATATTCAAAAATTGGCAAACGGTGAAAGACATGATAGAAGATGGTTAGTTTATTCTAATGAATTAGATAAAGTATTATTTTTGTTGTAAGTCGTTTAGTTCGAGTTCCGAAACTTGTAGTAGTAAACTAGCTAGTTAAGGTAGTAATGATTGGAGAAATAATAGTACTAAGCTCAAAACTCATGAAACAACAAATGAACATATTATTAACATGACTGCATGGATTGATTTAGAAATAAGACTGCAAAAAGATAAAACAATCGGTAAAGATGTTCAAGAACAAATCAATAGAGATAGAGAGCATTGGAAAAATGTATTATCAAGAATTATTGCCGTGATCAAAACTCTTGGAAAAAATAATTTGGAATTTAGAGAAAAAAATGAAAAGATATATCAAGAGAATAATGGAAATTTTTTAAGTTTAATTGAAATGATTGCAGAATTTGACCCCGTCATGCAGGAACATATTCGACGAATTAAGCATGATGAAATTCATTGTAACGACCCGACCGGTCGTTTTGAGCTCTAGCGCGTTGCTCAGCAGTTTGGGGCCATGAGCAGCTTCACTTCAGGTATGTTTCTATGCTCTTTCGAGGACGAACGAATGTTTAAGCGTATGAGGATGTGACGACCCGACCGGTCGTCTTAAGAATTAACGGCCCGATCCCCTATTAACTGTTTTCCCCAAGTTTATTTCTGCTATTTTGAATTGCCGGGACGTTCGGTTTTGAGTTTCGGAGAGTTTTAGGACACTTAGTTTCCAAATGAGAGCTTAAGTGTTGGAAAGTTAATCGTAGTCGGAACAGTGTAAAGACGACCTCGGAATGAAAATTTGAGGGTTCCGTTAGCTCCGTTAGGTGATTTCGGGTTTAGGGGCATGGTCGGATTGTGTTTTGGAGGTCCGTAGCTAATTTAGGCTTGAAATGCCGAAAGGTCGAATTTTGAAGTTTCCGGTTCGATAGTAAATTTTTGATCCGAGGGTCGGAATGGAATTCCGAGAGTTGCTGTAGTTCCGTTATGTCATTTGGATGTGTGTGCAAAATTTTAGGTCATTCGGACGGGTTTGATAGACTTTTTGATCGAAAGCGTATTTTGAGAAATTTGGAGTTCTTAGGATTGAATCCATGGTTAAATTGAGGTTTCGATGTTGTTTTAGGTGTTTTAAGGATTGATACAAGTTTGGGGAGTGGTATTAGACTTGTTGGTGCCTGTGGTTGAGGTCCCGGGGGGCCTCGGGATGATTTCGGGTGGTTGACGGGGAGTTTTGAGAAATGTTGCAGCTGCTGTATTTTTGCTGCTTCTGGTATTTTCGCATCTGCGATTTGGGAACAGCAGATGCGGCGCCGCAGAAGCGGCTAAGAAGACCGCAAAAGCGGATTTTTGATATTCCTTCAGGTTCCACAGATGCGGAAGGAATATCGCAGAAGCAGTAGTGCATCTGCGGAATAGCAATTGCAGATGCGGTTTTTTGTCACTTAAATGAAAGTCGCAGATGCGACGTAATTTTCGCAGATGCGGTCCCAGGGCCGCAAATGCGGGAATCGCTGGGCAGAACCTATATTTAGTTGCCTTTGCGAAATTGAGCCATTCTTTCACCATTTTCATCCGGGTTTGAAGCTTTTGAGAGAGACTTTTGAGGAAAACAAAGGGGAATCACTTGGAGGTAACATTTTTGACTTCATAACTCGTTTTTATGTGATTAAAGACCTAATTAGTGATGAGAAATTTGGAAAAAAGGGGTAATTAGGGCTTGAGTTTAAGAGGCCTTTAAATGAGGATTTGAGGGGTCATTTGGACTCCGATTTCAGTGTTCTTGGTATGTACGAACTCGTGAGAGTACGAGGTTTCTGGAAATGTAAATTTTATCCGATTCCGAGATGTGGGCCTGAGGGGCATTTTGGTCATTTTACCTAATTTCGCGTATTAGCTTAGAATTTAATTATAGAATCAGTTACTTGAAGTGTTATTTACATTATGAAATTTAATTGAATAGGTTTTGGCCATTCGGAGTTGGATACTCGTGGCAAAGGCGTGGTTTCAGGTTGACTTGCACTTGTTCGAGGTAAGTGGCTTGTCTAACCTTGCGTGGGGGACCTTTCCCCTTAGGATTGATATTGTGGTAATTGAAATGCCTCGTACGTGAGGTGACGAGCGCGTACTTGTGCAAATTATTGGAAATCCGGTTTTTCATTAAAAATAGCCTTGAATTGTGTTCTTCCTTTTCTTGCTTACACTTTTGGAACTAAACCCGCTATAGCCTAGAGAAGCATGTCTACTTGACTAAATTGCTCTATTTGCCTTAATTGCCTTAATTGTATTACGTGAACCATGCTAGGTTAGGATTACCTGCTTCGCATTTGATATGAAATTGATTGAATTGAATTCCTGTTGTTGCTGCGTATTTACTTTGGGACTACGGGACAGTATCCCAGGAGCTCCCCTGCATGTTTACTTTGGGACTACGGAACGGTATTCCGGGAGATCCCCTTGCACTTTTATTTTGGGACTACGGGACGGTATCACGGGAGCTCCCCTGCATGTTTACTTTGGGACTACGGAACGGTATTCCGGGAGATCCCCCTGCACTTTTACTTTGGGACTACGGGACGCTATCTCAGGAGCTCCCCTGTATGTTTACTTTGGGACTACGGAATTGCATTCCGGGAGATCCCCCTGCACATCATGAGTTGGACTACGGGACTGCACCCGGGAGATCCACTAGATATGATATTTATATTTGGGGACTACAGGACGGTATCCTGAGAGATCCCCGGTTGTTATCTTGGAGCTGAGTTGTATTCTCTTACTGTGTTTTACTTGCCTCTGTGATAGTTGTTACTGTCCTTTATATCATGTGTTACTTATTTACATTGTTTATTTCACACTGTTAAACCTTATATCTTATTTAACCTTAGTAGGGCCCTGACCTTCCTCGTCATTACCCGACCGATGTTAGGCTTGGCACTTACTGAGTACCGCTGTGGTGTACTCATGCCCCTTCTGCGCATGTTTTTTCATGTGCAGATCCAGGTACTTTCGCTCAGTCTTATCATCTTTGAAGGCGAGGCGCTTCTGTAGAGACTTCAAGGTATATCTGCCGCGTCCGCAGACCGAGGAGTCTCTTTCTATTCTTGCTGTATAGTATTAGCCCTTCTGTATTTTCAGTTGTTGTTAGACATTCTGGAGTTAGAGCTGTGTAGTACTTCTTAGCTTGTGATTCATGGGTTTCCGGGTCTTGGATTTATGGGTTGGTTTTGAGAGTTAAATATGATGTTTGCCGAGCGGCACATTTATACAATGGTTATTTCTTATTTCTGTTTTAAATTGTTTTACTTCCGCACGTTTTTGGTTTCTTTTCCGCAATTTAGGCTTACTTAGTCGT
>NW_017684542.1:0-7463 GCF_001879085.1 Nicotiana attenuata
GGCTAAATTGAGGAATCCTTTCAATTAACCAAAATCAAAAACGTAGTTGAACAAATAGAGATTAACAACTAACTCAAAACTATATTAATATAACAACCAATTCATCCCCAAAAGGTTCCATCAAAACCCTATAAAACGAATTAGCTTTTCATAAAAGTATGTGAAAACACAATACTCCAATTCATAACCAACAATAAAATAGGAAGAAGAAGGGGAAAAACTCGTAGTTGAATCTTCCTCCTTGCTCCTAGCATGTTCTCGCCTCCAAGGGTGTTGTCTAACCCTAAAGTAGTGTCTCCTCCTTTCAAAGTGGTGTTTTAAGATGTATTTTTATGACCTAGGGTTGATGAGGGGCGAAATTCTTCAATCCAACTTCGGATGGGAGAGTTGGAATCCGCGTCTGCCTACGCGTCTAGACGCGGACTTTGACGCGGATCCGCGTTTGCCTTCGCGTCTAGACGCGGACTTTGACGCGGATCCAGCTTTTGAAATTCTTCCAATTCGCGAAGCGCTCCGTGCCTTTGCTTCGCTTCGCTATTTTGTGCCTTAACTTTTCTCCTTTTTCGCATCCGACTTCGTGCCACGCACGAGAATAGACGAGCTCCCACTCCTTTAATTTCTTCTTTTTGTGTCGAATTGTCATCTTTTGATCATTTATCATCCGAACTCATTCCTACACATAAGAAACACATAATGAGTATATTTCACTTTGAAAATCATGTAATCTCCCGCTACACACACAAGAATTAATATGCAAATATACTCAAAAATATGCACTTTTCATCATTTATCAACACCCCACACTTAAACTCTTGCTCGTCCTCGAGCAATCAAACTACACTTTTTTTATAGATACGATCTTTTTAAACAATTCTCCTAACTCATCACACCAAGAGTATTTAAAATAGACTAAGCACAAAAGCATAATATCTTCACCTCAAGATTTGACTCATAAGTACCACCCATTATTCACAACTCACCCACTTACTCTAACATAGAGGTCACTGACATTACCTTTCCTTCATGAATCAAGTGCCCTCACACAACAAAAGAGAGTAGTTCCACACAATAAAATTTAAGAACACTTAGGAACTCAAGATAGAAAGAATTCACTCACTCTCAGAAATAACATTCATATGCCACAAAAGATGCAACATAAGTTTGCCCGTAGTGTACTACTCCACTAATCGAGCTCATTCAATCTAGGATCAATTAGGACTTTATTTGGTTGTAATGTAGGCTACGGGACGGGTAGGATACATTTAGATATAAGAGTGACTACACCTCCCTAAGCACTTTAATGCATATACTTTAACATTCAAACCCCATACTTATGTCAACCCAAAAACTCCACCTTCACATCAATGTATATTACCCATTCTTCTTTAAGCACATTTACATCAAAATCCACCACTTATTAAAGAAATACTTTTTTTTCCACAGCAATACAACTATATTTTTTTTTTCAATTCAAGTGGCTCTTACTTGTTCAAAACAGTGCACCTTTCTCCTGATTTCATTAGTTCCACTCAAAAGCCAAACCAACCACCCCACACTTTAACTTTTACATAAATCATCATAATTCAAGTGCTTATGAGAGGTTAAAAGGTTCAAATAGATAGTCCATTCAAGCAAATGGGTAAGGCTTGTAATGTGGTTGCCAAAGAAACAGGATTACAAGCTTAAAGGGGTTAACTACGATACATAACAATTAGGCGGGTAAAATATACATATCTGGCTCAACAAGAAAATGGCTATATCACTTCCAAGACTGAACAACACTACTATTTCTTTGCAAACACACAGGGCAAGTTCTAGGCATCAAATGCAATGCACTGAATAATGCAAAACCTTGCACACACATGGCACATAATTCACTCAGGATTGGATTCATAGACACTCTAGTCAAAGCAGTTAAGTAAAGTTAAGATAATACAATTTAAGGTACTTCTACAAGAGTCAAAAACTGAGCATAAGTGTCACAACCAAAGTACTCACTATTCTCAAGGCATAACCAAGTCAAGAGATATTGCTTCAATTCAAAGCACAACACAATGGCTCCTAATCCCCCCCCCCCCCCCGAAAAAAAAACCTAAAACTACACCCGTTTACCTAAATAAAACCCTTACGGTAAAGAAACCTTACGGTTTAAAGTAAAAATACAAGGGTAAGTTAGCTACACTACCTAACAAAGAAATACTTTATTATTTTTAGTACTTAATACCTCAAGAAATTAGTCTAATAGATCCATCGTNATAAGCGTCATAACCAAAGTACTCACTATTCTCAAGGCATAACCAAGTCAAGAGATATTGCTTCAATTCAAAGCACAACACAATGGCTCCTATTTCCCCCCAAAAAAAAAAACTTACTACACCCGTTTCAAATAAAACCCTTGGAAAAGAACCGTGGTTTAAAGAAAAATCAAGGGGTAATTGCTACACTACCTAACAAAAGAAAATCTTTTTATTATTTTTTTTAGACTTAAATCCCTCAAGAAAATTGTCTAATAGATCCATCGTCGGGAAAAGTCCAATCCTTTTTTTTTGTTTTTTTTCTAAAAAATTAAAAAAATTATTCAATTAAACTGACACAACTAAAATAGCATAGAAAGTCACCCAGAAAATCTCCTCACCCCACACTTAAAATTGTGCATTTTCCCCAATGCACACCATACTAATAAGAGGGTAAACGAAACTCCCTGGTAGGCCAAAGGCCGAAGCACTAGCAGCTCATGGGGTACTCAGATTTCTCCCAGCTTGGTCCTTCGTGCGGGTACCTCACACTTAGTTCCAACCATTTGGTTTGTTGTTGCATCCTTCCAATGCCTTTGCTTTCCATGCTCCTAGAAAACAAAAAAAATTGACACTACAAAAATAATAAAATTAAAAAATAAATAAAAGAAAGCAATAAAGCTGGGTTGCCTCCCAACAAGCGCTTGATTTAACGTCGCGGCACGACACTAATCACTTTTTGCCTCCACCTCGAGCTTATGAATTGAACCCCAAGTTTTGCTTCAAGCTTATGATTATGCTCTTGGGGCGGTGGAATGAATCTAACTGGCCCAAGGAAATAATGTAATATTTTGCACTCCTTGGCCTTTGTATGAGGTATGTAATCCTGACTTTCTGGCAAGAATAATTCCAGAAACTATGTACCTTGTTCCTCATTCCTTGACTCTTCAATTGGTTCGGATGACTCTATTTCTATATCATCATCCAAACACATTGTGGAAAAATGCTTCGAGTGTGGACCAATCCACTCAAACACATGAACTTCAGGACTTTCAACATCCTCAACATCAGTGATACTAGAGTCAACAAATTTTATATCCTCAAAGTCCTTGGCTGGCTCTAGTCTCACTTCTTCAACAATGACATCCTCAAATTGTGGTTGGCTAGGTTGTTGATGTTCTACTCTGACCTCCCCAATTAACACCTCAAATTTATGCTCTTCTTGGCTACTATCCTCAATATTGGCTTGTTGAGCATTAAAAGCTCCAACCACTTGAATCAATTGAGCCTCCAACTTGCGAATAGTTGCCTTTGCCTTTCTATGTGCAATTGTTTCCCATTGTTTTGTTCCAGAAGGCACTTTAGCATATCCTTGATCTCCTTTAAGTCCGCATTCCCAGGTTCTTTGTTCCTATTAACTTCACAAGAAAAGGTAGAACCATCATAGTAAGGGGTTGGGGGAAAATAAGAAAAATAAGCACAACCATGAAGGTGACCATTTTTACCACCACACACATCACACACATTCCACAAATAAGATTGAGTTGGTGCACATAACTCGCTCTTAGGAACGTTTTGAAAATTTTGCCACGGGTGGTTTCCTTCACAATATGTATGGAGATCAATAGTAGAATTATCTACACCTAAATTTCCATAATTCCAAGATGCCATGTTTCTAAAATCGATAGTTATAAAAAAAATACAAAAAAAAAAAATAAAACAAAAGAAAACAAAATAAAAGTTCAAACTCGTAACTTAGCAATATATACAGCTACAACTACACCGTTAGTTCCCCGGCAACGGCGCCAAAATTTGATCACGCCCAACTCTAGTCCTAAAAAGGATAAGCGGTCGCTGCAAATATAATCCGGTCTAATAGTCCGGAGTCGAATCCCACAGAGAACTAAGGTTTCGCTGTAATTGTTCAATATCGCAAGAAGACAAGTTTGAACAATTTCTAAATTATAATATTAAGATTTTTATATCTAACTAATTAGCCAACAAATACTATTAAACGGTAAAATTATCAACTAACGAGACAAAGGTTTGGAGACTAAATTAAGGAGGTCTAGAGTTATGATTTCCCCAATTGTTGATGTCATTAATTGTATGTTTCTTATAGCATTGACTTAGTTGCCTCTATCAATCATGAACTCTCCAGCTATCATAAATCTCTCTCAAGCAATTATGATAATTTACTAGACGCACTCTCTCAAGCTACGCTAGCTAGATTAACATTACAGTTCACTTAGACCGCACCCGAGGTATCGTTATCTCTAATCCAACCTCTAAACCTGTTTAACCAAAAATTAGATTTTAGGTCAAAGCTTGAATTTAGAAGAACTCGGGTGACTGATAATCGAAAAAGTATATAAGAAAGAGATTTTGAATGATATAATCAGAAAGCAAACAAAAACAAAGTTTATTCCAGTAATATTTTCTCGTGTCCTACAGATGTTGTGACTTTCTCCTTTTATAGTTAATTTTAAGAGAAAGTGTAATGCCTTTGTCTTAACGAGGCAATTACGAGCAATAAATGACATTATAAGAAACGTTACTCAATCATTCATATTAAATACAAATTCTCTAAAGTATTTGGCATTTAATACTGAATTTGGACTCTTTTTCGCTGTCAGATTCATGTTTTCAATTCCTTATGTTCTTCGAGCTTTAAATGACTCGAACAGGTACGAGTCTCTTTTCATTTGAATAATAGCTCGTGCCTTTAAGTATCTTCTCTCCCGCATCTGTTGTTGCTCGTTCCTTCTTACTGATTTCCACGCTTTGACTATTTGACCGGTCCACGTGTCATGACACGTCATCTTCAATATTTAAATTCAGTTTTTTTCCAATACAGATAGTCCCCCCACTTTCCATTTATTTATCAATTAAATATTTGGGAAGTGGATCTTCATTAAAAAGGGAATTTTTGCCATAATCAATGCTATGACAGTACTAACGCTTCAGTTGTCTTTTCTATTTAATGCATTGCATACGTGTCACTTCTCATTAGCTCTGTAATTTCTGCAGCCTTTTTTCAAGCCTTCTTCAACTCCACTATTCACGAAGTGATGGTTGCCTTTATTATAGGCTTTCCATCATTACACTTCTTAGTCTTTGACGGTCGCTTTTATATAAACTTAACCCTTCTTCCACAAATTTTTACCACGGTCGCCCATCAGCATAAATTCAATTTTTCCTTTCACCTTTTACCACATAAAACTTTTTCCTTGAACGCTTGAATTGTGCGAATCTCTGTTTACTTCTTTCTCTTCTTCATCATGTCTTCTTCGAACCCTAACCCTAAGAGAGTTCTTATTTTAGACAATTTTCCCAATGCTCCTGTTAGACATAGAAGAGGTGGGAGACTTTGTAGTTTAGGATCCTCTCGTGGTGGTGGTTCTGCCATGCCTTCTCCTAGCCCTGGTTCTTCCTCTAGAACTAGAGGTTCTTTTTCTCAAAAATCATCTTCTAAGAGCAAGGAGGCCTCTGAACCATTACAGGAACCCTTGGTAGAAGAAATAGTTCCTAACGATTTATCTTTTCAGCATGATAGACAATCACTTCAGACCCAAATTTCTGGTTTGGATCGTGTTGATGCTTACCCCACTATGATTACAGAGATTTTAGCTCCCATAGTTCGCAAAGATTGTCACTGGAGTAATGATTTTCCCATTGTAATCCCCAATCCAAATCAGAGGATTACTTCATATATGACTGGATTCTCTTTCGTTTACACATATCTTTTTACTCTTGGGTTTAAACTAGCTATTGACCCAGTAATTCTCGATTTCTGTCGTTTCTTCAAAGTTTGTTTAGCACAGGTTGGCCCGCTTGTATGGAGGGCTGTTGCTTGTTTAAGGCATCCGACCAATTTAGCAGACGTTGATTTCACCTTCCCCCACCTAATTCATCTATACTCCCTTAGACTTTTTCGTAATGGCGTCTTTACCTTAGTAGCTAGGAGTAAGAGAGTTTTGGTAAGCCCAGAAGATGATAAGGATCGTGGCTGGTATGCCCAATTTGTTGCTGCTCCCACAATTGGTTTAGTGGGTGAACAAAACGTTCCCTTCCCTGAGAAGTGGAATTTTGCACGTAAGTCTTTCATCTCTCCCGTACCTCTTTCTTTTGAGTTTACAAATTTCTTTAACTTTGTTTTTTTTCCTTTAGCAACCATGGGAGTTGTGGAGAACATTCCCAATTTTCATGGTTGGGTAGATAAATTGTTGAAGATTGCTCCTATGGAGGCTAGGTCTTGGAAATTTATTTCCAATCGTCATGGTTGGAAAGTAAAGACTCACGGTATGAGTTTTTGTCTATCTCGCATGTAAGATATTTCTCTTTATTGCCTTAACTTTCAATTTTCTCTTTGTCAGGTTTTGCTATTCGAGGTGTTACTGCTGAAGCAGTTGCAGCTTCTCGTTTAGGAACCCAACTTTCTTTAGAAAGTGCTCAGGATATTCTTCTGAAAAGAAAAATCGCAGACGATGATAGCTCCGACGAAGAAGAGGAGGATGGTTCCTTGGTGAAAAGGCCAAGAGTTCGGAGATGTATCGTCTCTGATGAAGCTGAAGTTTCTCATCATCTTTCTCCAACCGGGCCTGTTAATCTCGTCTCTGACGATGATGTTGCTACCCTTCATGATACTCATGAGTCGATTAACCAGCTTTTCATTAGTGGTTTTGAGAGTGGCGAGTTAGGACCCGTTTTGGATGAACCTCCGCTATCTTCTTCTTCAACTCCCATACCTTCAGTTCCTTCCCTTCCTTCTTCTGCCGTGCCTTTGGTTCCTTCCTTATCTGCTCCAACTTCTTCCGTGCCTTTGGTTCCTTCCGTATCTGCTCCAACTTCTTCTTTACCTCCCGTTGCTGTTTTCACTTCTTCTACCGCTTCTCCTTCTACTGTTCACAATGTAGAAGCGGGTTCTACAAGCAAAAGGATTGCTATGAGGAACGTGACTATCGAAGTGCCTGCTAACAACAGCCTTTTGAGGAAATCCGGTCAGGCGGATGTTTGGCTTGAACCCTTAATAGGCCCAATTGAGAAAGAAAAAATGAATAGCCATAGCTGCCTGACTCTTATGAACGACATAGTTCATTCCACCTTGAAGGTATGCCCCTTCTTTCTTTAATTTTGCCAGAATTTTTCTAGTAATTCTAATTTTTCTTTCCTTATCATTTTTCAGGCCAACCTTATGGTACAGAGCTGATGAGCAGAAATTTCTTTATT
>NW_017684543.1:0-2347 GCF_001879085.1 Nicotiana attenuata
GTTTTGCCGCGGTCGCGGTGGAACCGCGGTGGACCCAGTGTTCTGAATCTTCGGCCTATTTTGCATGGTTCACTTGGGAAATTTCACAGTTGGCCTCTTTTTCATCACTTTTAACTCCAAAACTACTCCTTAGCCTTCCTTATACATATATCACCTGCAAATCATGAAAAGCACTAATAAGAGCATTTTGTTATCACTTATAGCATTAAAACTACACAAGAAGGTGATTATTTAAGGTGTGATTATAGTCAAATTCACCTATTATCAACACCCCACACTTAAACCTTTGCTCGTTCTCGAGCAAACTAAACCACACTTCTAGGCCTAACTGCTCAATGCATTGCCCCAATTTATGTCACACCTGCTATTATCAAAGATCGACCTAAGCGGTGCACAATCATATCTCAAATGCAGACTCTCATGCCAAGACACACTTGTGCTCACTCTAATTACTCCACAGAAGTGAAAACTCACTTTTTCTTCCTGAGTCACATGCCCTCACATAAACAAAATTTGAGAGAAGTTCCACACACATAAAATTCAACAACAAGGAACCATATATAGACAGAATTCGCTCACTCTCAGCAAAGAGCATTCACATGCCACACAGACACACCATAAGCTTGCCCCTAGTGTAATACTCCACTAATCGAGCCATTCAGTCAAAGATCAAGAGGTCTTTATAGGTTGTAATGTAGGCTAAGGGACGGGTAGGATATATTTGGATATAGTGACTAACCTCCCTAAGCACTTTTAATACACACTTCCTTCTGTTTCACCTTCATGTTCAACCCAATCATTTTTCCACATTTTGTTTCACTTGTGACCCTCACTTTTCTTTAGATACAACTGGCTTCTTCTTTTTCCCTTTTTTTTTTTTCAGATTTATTGTACACTGCCAGTTCACCAACCAGAACCTTCATTCTTGATTCCCCTTTTTTTCACTAACTCTCTCCCACCCCACACTTTGACTTTTGTATATTCTTTAGTGATTCAAGTGCTTCTAGGAGGTAACGGTTCAAACAATTAGCTTATTCAAACACAGCGATTTAGATCATTATAGGGTTATTAAAGAATAGGCTTCAGGCTCAAAGGGGTTAACTATGGTAATATGCACAGGTGGATTCTCAAGTATAAAGGGTTGCACAAAGAAATGCCTCAATCATCTCTAAAACCAAACGACTTCTATTTCGCTTTGCAAACACACATGGCAAGTTCTAGGTATCATATGCAAGCATAGGATGCAAGTAACAACTCTCACACACTTAACATGTAACTCATTCCGAATTAGTTCATCAACACAATCATACGAGTGTTCAAGCAAGAATTGTCCACCTAGTCCGTCATCAGGAAGAGTCCTCTACAAGTTTTGTTTTGTGTTTTTTTTTTTATATCTGACTTTGACCCTCAAGAGACCCGTCAACAAGTGTCCGTCGTTGGGCCAAGTCAGCTACTCCTAATATAACACACTCACATATATACAACACATCACTCTAATGCTACAGCACAACAACATACATCTATATACATTACAATACACAGTTAGAGCAAGTCTCCCACCCCACACTTAAAATCATGGCATGTCCCCATGTCATATCAAGAAAGTAAAGAGCAGAAGGGTTAGAAGACTTCCCTGAGACTCAATCCGAGTCGGAGACGGTGCTGGGGTCTACATGGCAGACCCTCCCCAATGCACGTAACCAAGCCATAAACCGGCTCTCAGATCTAGCCTGCCTCTGTGACATGGCGTCCATCCGCGTGTGTAGACCATCCACCGAGGTCCGGAGATCCGCGACCTCTTCCTCCAAGGAGCGTAGCATAGGCCGGGAGGACAGTGAACGTGATAGGTCTGCTCCAGAATGAGGCCGCCGAGAGGGCCCGGTACTGTCAACAGACCGCCTAGACGGTGCAAAAGGAATCGGATCATCCTCCTCATCATCAATCTCAATTGTGGTGCGTGTACCCCTGCCCACTCTGATGCTAGAAGCGTTGAAAGCTGCTCCGGGAGGCAAATCTCCATCTGCAGGATTGGTGGGGGTGTTTCTCATCAAGCACAATGTGGTTACCAAGGAAGGGAAATAGAATCCCTTTGTCAGCAGCGGTCCCCGTAAGACCATTTCATCTCCAATTACCCGGGCCGCATCAAAATCCTTCCCTGCCACAAAGCACCAAGTCAACAGTGCCCTATTGAAGTTCACGTCCGTGGTATTGCTGGATGGCAGGAACCTGCTACAGATAACAGTCAACCAACACTTGGCCAAGTGAGTGAAAGAGTTAGAGTTGAGGGTTATTTGGTCACGTATCCAAATGGGTTGCCCCCTGTGCAAAGTACATCCGTCATGACCTC
>NW_017684543.1:2356-7463 GCF_001879085.1 Nicotiana attenuata
ATATTCTTTAGTGATTCAAGTGCTTCTAGGAGGTAAAGGTTCAAACAATTAGCTTATTCAAACACAGCGATTTAGATCATTATAGGGTTATCAAAGAATAGGCTTCAGGCTCAAAGGGGTTAACTATGGTAATATGCACAGGTGGATTCTCAAGTATAAAGGGTTGCACAAAGAAATGCCTCAATCATCTCTAAAACCAAACGACTTCTATTTCGCTTTGCAAACACACAGGGCAAGTTCTAGGTATCATATGCAAGCATAGGATGCAAGTAACAACTCACACACACTTAGCATGTAACTCATTCCGAATCAGTTCATCAACACAATCATCCGAGTGTTCAAGCCAGACAAGATGTGCAAAATTAAGGCATATATTATGAGTTCACAAACAAGCTTAGACGTCCACTCTCAAGTTCTTTTCTTTGCAAGTGTGCACATTTGGGGTTACATTCTGACCTTCACCCATCTAATCCTAAAACTATAAAAGAAAAATCTACCTAACCCGGTTCAAGAAAAACCCTTGGAAAAGAATCGTGGTCAAAAGAAAAACCAAGGGGGAGGTACTACACTACCTAAAAGAAGAAAATAAAATTAAAAAAAAATTCTACATGGACTACTTCCCTCAAGAGTATTGTCCACCTAGTCCGTCATCAGGAGGAGTCCTATACAAGTTTTTTTTTTTTTATATATATATCTGACTTTGACCCTCAAGAGACCCGTCAACAAGTGTCCGTCGTGGGGCCAAGTCAGCTACTCCTAATATAACATACTCACATATATACAACACATCTAATGCTACAGCACAACAACATCTATATACATTACAATACACAGTTAGAGCAAGTCTCCCACCCCACACTTAAAATCATGGCATGTCCCCATGTCATATCAATAAAGTAAAGAGCAGAAGGGTGAGAAGACTTCCCTGAGACTCAATCCGAGTCGGAGACGGTGCTGGGGTCTACATGGCAGGCCCTCCCCAATGCACGTAACCAAGCCATAAATCGGCTCTCAGATCTAGCCTGCCTCTGTGACATGGCGTCCATCCGTGTGTGTAGACCATCCACCGAGGTGCGGAGATCCGTGACCTCTTCCTCCAAGGAGCGCAACATAGGCCGTGAGGACTGTGAGCGTGATAGGTCTGCTCCAGAATGGGGGCACCGAGAAGGCCCGGCACTGTCAACAGACCGCCTGGACGGTGCAAAAGGAACCGGATCATCCTCCTCATCATCAATCTCAATTGTGGTGCGTGTACCCCTGCCCACTCTGATGCTAGAAGCTTTGAAAGCTGCTCTGGGAGGCAAATCTCCATCTGCAGGGTTTGGTGGGGGTGTTTCTCATCAAGCACAATGTGGTTACCAAGGAAGGGAAATAAAATCCCTTTGTCAGCAGCGGTCCCCGCAAGACCATTTCATCTCCAATTACCCGTGCCGCATCAAAATCCTTCCCTGTCACAAAGCACCAAGTCAACAATGCCCTATTGAAGTTCACGTCTGTGGTATTGCTGGAAGGCAGGAACCTGCTACAGATAACAGTCAACCAACACTTGGCCAAGTGAGTGAAAGAGTTAGAGTTGAGGGTTATTTGGTCACGTAACCAAATGGGCCGCCCCCTGTGCAAAGTACATCCGTCATGACCTCCCATGTCACCCCTGGCCTATCATGGTAATAGTCGACGTCACCGGTGAATGGAGGCAGCCGCAACACCCGGCGAATTGTTTGAATTTGAGCACTGACCACCATACCCCGAACAATCACCTCCCTACCCAAGTTCAATGGGCAGTTGGCATAAAATTCACGAACCAGTATCTTGTTAACTGGTGCAGGGTCAGTAAATAGGAATTCCATTTCCCGCCTCCGTATTTCTTCATACATCTCCACTTTTTCGGCTCGGAGGGCTACCCGATCAATCGGGATCTCATGGATAAAGGTTTTTGTAGCCTTGGCGTTGAAGTCGTCCTCTGCCAGTTCCGATTGGAATCTGGACTCATCATAAGCAGGTCGTTGGGATGTGCCTCCAGAGCGCCTTTGCCTTTTGGGAGCCATGTGACCTGCAAATAATCAAACAAACCATCAACATATGCCCTAGCTAGTGCTAATAAGATGGTTACTCAGACTTCACCACCCGATGGCACCAAATATTTCCCTTTAATTCATTCATAACCACCTCCACAATAGCCTCATAATTTGCTTACCACTTCCGGCATAATACACCCCACACTTACTCCTTTCAATGTTACACATGACATACAACACCACCATATAACAAATACCACCATACCAACAATCAACTACATATCAACAACCATTAATTACAACATCCCAAACCTAGGTTGGGCCTAAAACACCACAAAAATATACAACATAGTACCACAATTTTCGGCCAACACATGACCCAATACCATAATACACCACAAAAATCTAGTTTAGGCCTCCAAACCACCAAAACAACTTCACAATCACTTAATAATGGAGACCCAATTAATTTGGCACCAAACAACCTCATAAACATCAACTACAACAACTACAACAATGGCAAACATAAAAGAAAGCAAAAATTCAAATTACTACACTAATCCTAACTAGGGTTTAAGTAAAACTACTAATTTAACAAATTACACTACTTAGAAGAGAAAGAAATAGAAAGAGAGAAGAATAACTTACTTGAGTTGAAGAGGGGAAGGAATGGAGTTGAGTTAATGGAGGTTTGAAAAAGAAGAAGAAGGGGAGTTGTAGGTGAAGAGAGAGAGAAAAAGGAGTGGGATGGGGGTTGGGGCGGAATTATTGAGGGGAAATAGAAGGGGAGGAGTTTTTGAGGGTGTTAAAAAAAAAAGAAAAAATAAAATAAAAATAAAAAAGTACTTACCTGGCCGCGTCTGTGACTGCCGCGGTTCTGCTGCGGTCGCGGTAGAACCGCGGCCAATGAGATTCCGCGAGGCCATTCGACCGCGGTGAAACCGCGGTCGCGGTAGAACCGCGGTCGAGGCCCCTCTCTGATTCTAACGCCCAGTTTTTTTTTTTTTGAATAGATTACAAAGGTTACAATTACAACAATGTCATGGGTTGCCTCCCACGCAGCGCCTGATTTAACGTCGCGGCACGACTCATGTGAGCGAAATTCAGGTTCGCTCGACCTCTGGGGTTCATTCAAATGCAGCTCGGTCATCTCCTTAGGCTCGTTCATGCCCACATACAATTTCAACCGCTGACCATTGACTCTAAATGTACGAGAGTCATCTTCAGTAGAAACTTCCACAGCTCCGGAAGGAAACACTTCAACCACGCGAAATGGTCCAGACCACCTTGACTTTAGCTTACCCGGGAATAACCGCAGTCTTGAGTTATAAAGCAATACCCTGTCCCCAGGTTTGAAATTTCGTTCAATGATGTTCTGATCGTGAAGCCTCTTCATTCTCTCTTTATATAGCCTTGTGCTTTCAAAAGCAAGATACCGGAACTCCTCTAGCTCATGTAATTCAGTGACTCTCGACGTGCCCGCAGCTTCCAAGTCTAAATTCAGCTGTTTCAGTGCCCACCATGCTTTATGTTCAAGTTCTACAGGTAGGTGACAGGCCTTCCCAAACACTAACTTATATGGTGACATACCAATTGGTGTCTTGAATGCTGTCCTGTAGGCCCATAGTGCATCATCCAGCTTCCTTGACCAGTCAGTTCTTGTAGCATTTACAGTTTTTGTCAATACGCTCTTGATCTCTCTGTTGGACACCTCAACCAGTCCACTGGTCTGTGGGTGGTACGGAGTAGCCACCTTGTGGCGCACATCATATTTAGCCAACAACTTCTCGAAGGCCCGGTTGCAAAAATGAGTGCCTCCGTCGCTGATAATTGCACGCAGTGTCCCAAAGCGGGTGAATATGTTCTTCTTTAGAAACCCGACTACCACCTTAGCATCATTGGTGGGTAATGCTGCAGCTTCCACCCACTTGGACACGTAGTCTACAGCAACAAGAATGTATTTATTGCCATAGGAGCTGACGAAGGGACCCATGAAATCTATCCCCCAAACATCAGACACTTCCACCTCTTGAACTGGGTTCATGGGCATCTCGTGACGCCGGGAAATGTTCCCGGTGCGTTGACATTCATTACAGCCCTTGACCCATAAGTGAGCATCCTTGAACACCGTTGGCCAGAAAAATCCGGCCTCTAGTACCTTAGCTGCTGTCCTGATTCCTCCAAAGTGACCGCCATACGCCGAAGCGTGACAAGCCTGCAAGACAGAAGATTGTTCGATCTCGGGGACGCATCTCCGGATCATGTTATCAAGGCATATTCTAAACAAATAGGGCTCATCCCTGTAATACCATTGGCTTTCACGAAAGAATCTCTTCCTCTGGACCGATGACAGGTCGTGAGGAACAATACCACTGGCCAGGTAATTAGCATAGTCTGCATACCAAGGCGCTTCCTGATGAGTGGTAACGAGCAGCTGCTCATCTGGAAAAGTTTCCAGAATTTCCTCCATTTCTGCTACATTTTCAGCTCCTTCAAGTCGTGATAGGTGATCAGTGACTTGATTTTCAGTGCCCTTGCGGTCACGAATTTCAAGATCGAACTCTTGCAATAGCAACACCCAATGAATCAGGCGTGGCTTAGAGTCCTTCTTTTCTATTAAGTATCTAAGAGCTGCATAGTCAGTGTATACGATTACCTTGGATCCTATCAGATAGGACCGGAACTTGTCAAAAGCAAATACCACAGCTAGCATCTCCTTTTCTGTCACTGTATAGTTCAATTGGGCTCCGCTCAGCGTCCTACTAGCATAGTAGATTGGGTGCATCAATTTGTCCTTCCGCTGGCCCAGCACTGCCCCACTGCGTAGTCACTAGCATCACACATTAATTCGAACGGTTGCTCCCAGTTGGGGGCAACGATTATGGGTGTTGTGACCAGCCTTTGCTTCAACTCCTCAAAAGCTACCCTGCAATCATCAGAAAATATAAAAGGGTGATCTTTCTCTAACAACTTACAGAGAGGGTTGGCGATTTTGGAGAAGTCCTTAATGAACCTCCGGTAGAACCCGGCATGTCCAAGAAAGCTTCTTATGGCTTTTACTGAAGTTGCGGCGGCAGCTTTGCTATGAGATC
>NW_017684544.1:0-3149 GCF_001879085.1 Nicotiana attenuata
CATCAAGATCGACAAAGTTCAACAGCAGTTGAACCGGGACTCAGGCTATGTGCCTTACGCCAAAAAGTTCAACTACGGTTGAACCAAGACAGGCTACGCGCCTTCATTAGCAAATTCAACTACGGTTGAACCGGGACAGGCTATATGCCTTCGCCAAAAAGTTCAACTACGGTTGAACCAAGACAAGCTACGCGCCTTCATTAGCAAATTCAACTACGGTTGAACCGGAACTCAGGCTATGTGCCTTCGCCAAAAAGTTCAACTACGGTTGAACCAAGACAGGCTACGCGCCTTCATTAGCAAATTCAACTACGGTTGAACCGGGACAGGCTATATGCCTTCGCCAAAAAATTCAACTACGGTTGAATCAAGACAGGCTATGCGCCTTCACCAAAAAGTTCAACTACGGTTGAACCAAGACAGGCTATGCGCCTTCGCCAAAAAGTCCAACTACGGTTGAACCAAGTCAGGCTATGCGCCTTCGCCCACAAATTCAACTACGGTTGAACCAAGACAGGCTACGCGCCTTCATTAGCAAATTCAACTACGGTTGAACCGGGACTCAAGCTATATGCCTTCGCCAAAAAGACCAACTACGGTTGAACCAAGACAGGCTATGCGCCTTCACCAAAAAGTTCAACTACGGTTGAACCAAGACAGGCTACGTGCCTTCACAAAAAAGTTCAACTACGGTTGAACCGGGACTCAGGCTACGTGCCTTCGCCAAAAAATTCAACTACGGTTGAACCAAGACAGGCTATGCGCCTTCACCAAAAGTTCAACTACGGTTGAACCGAGACAGGCTATGCGCCTTCACCAACGAGTTCAACTACGGTTGAACCGGGACTCAGGCTACGTGCCTTCGCCAAAAAATTCAACTACGGTTGAACCGAGACAGGCTATGCGCCTTCACCAACGAGTTCAACTACGGTTGAACCGGGACTCAGGCTACGTGCCTTCGCCAAAAATTCAACTACGGTTGAACCAAGACAGGCTATGCGCCTTCACCAACAAATTCAACCACGGTTGAACCAAGACAGGCTACGTGTCTTCGCCACCAAATTTAACGAAGCCCAACAACAGTCGAACTGGGACTCAGGCTATGTGCCTTCATCATTAAATCCAACGAGCTCGACCTCGCTTGAACTATAAGGATGGACGCCTTCGTCCTCAACTTTAGCAAGTTCAACCAAAGTTGAACCGAGACTCAGGCCAAACGTCTTCATCTGTGAAAGCAAAGCCCGACCTCCAACTAATCGAAGCGCAGGATAGGCACCCTCGCCATCCAAGTAAGTTCTCCCAACTCGAATTAAGATTCAGGCCACGTAAAGTTCGGCCCCGGTCGAACTACGAGGCTGCGTTTTTTACTATCACGACCGGTAGTTCGACCTCGTCCGAACTGGGACTAAGGCTAAATGCCGCTATCGCCAAATAACGTCCAAGACTCGCCCGCATCGAGTTGAAAAAGCAAGGCCATCAATTATATTATGGCTAAGGCCATCATCGCCAACAGTCGATCTAGATTCGACTAAGGTGAATAAACGACTCGACGACAGTCGAAGTCGCCTACATGGCTAAGGCCATCGTCGCCAACAATCGACCTAGATTCGACTAAGGTGAATAAACGACTCGACGACAGTCGAAGTCGCCTTTATGGCTAAGACCGTCGATTCTGTCACGACTAAAGTCGTCGATCTAAATTCGACTAGGGCCGCCAATGCCGACGTTCAACAAAAAGCGCAACAAAAACTCTAAAGAACGAAAGAAAAACAGTGACACAAAATAAGCACAAGGCAGGCAATAGAAAAGAAAACTTATATATTTACAAAGTCAAATTGCGGGTCATCCCCGCTTACACCCGGCCAAGGCCGATCAATATAAGAAATAAAAAGAAAAATAACAAGAAACACCTAAACGCCAAACGGCGAACAAGACAAGAAAAAAATGCATCATCATCTTTTTTACTCGGTGCCGTCCGCACCACCGTCTGCACCAGCGTCAGCCTCGGGCGTCGCCGCATCGAAACCACAGTCGGCACGGGCCTCACGAGCCTTCTGACGCGCCCCCTCGAAAGCAGCTTTGGTCACGACGCCAGCCTCCCACAAACTCTTGTATACATCACGTTGGGCCTCGGCAAAGACCCAAAGTTCTCGAGCCTGGCTAGAAGAAGCGGCTTGATCCCGTAGCCGCTGATTCTCTTCTTCCAAGGCCGTGATTCGGTCCGCCATGACCTGGGCGTCCTGCTCGAAGACACCAATCCGCTCCTCGAGACTCGCCTCTCTAAAGGCCGCAGCATCCCTTTCCAACGCCCTTTGGGATTCATGCACGCGGATAGCTTCCTTCAACGCCCCGGCCCTCGACGAGGCATCCCTCACTTGAAGCTTCAATGCCGCGACTTCATCCTCTAACGCGGTTACCTTCCCGCTCCATGCAGCAGTGACCTCCGCCGCCTTCGCCTGGTCACGAAGCTCGCACTCAACTGCAGCCCTCTTTACCGCCTCGAGCTCCTCATCCTTTCGGCGGAGCTGCTCCTCGAGAGCACTCGTCCTGTCAAGTGCTTGCCGCATCTGAACGTCCCGCCTCGCCAGCTCTTCAACCAAGGCCAGGCTACGAGGATCGTTCCTCAAGTGCTCCCGCAACTCTCGACACTGATCCCGGTAGCGGCGATACTTCTCCAGCGCCCGCAAAAATATCCCCGAGCGGACCTTGGCTCGACGGATGCTCTCCACCTCCAACAGATAAGACTGCAAAGCAAAGACAACGATCAGAATAAAAGAATAAACCTAAGGTAAAGAAGAAGCGAACCGACGTAACAGTACATACCCTCAAGCTCATCACGGCTACTTCATTCATCAGCCCGACATCCGTAACGCCCCTCAGCGACGTATTCTCGGCCTCCGAGCACAGCAGCTCGAACTGCGGCACCAAGCTTTCCCCTTGGAGCAATAAGTTCAATTCCGTGGGAACCTCGATAAAACGAGATCGCCCCTCTGCGCGCACCGCTGCATTGGTGGAGCCTTCCTGGAACATACGGACGTCGTCGGGGTCCAAGTCGGATTCAGACTCATCCTCCTCACCCACATTAGCAGCCGCTGAGGAACTACCTCCCGTCTCAGCGACTGGAACCACCAATTGAGCCGCCGAAGCGA
>NW_017684544.1:6456-7462 GCF_001879085.1 Nicotiana attenuata
GAGGAGACGACGAGACCTAAGGACACGCTTTCGCTCTGACATTCTTAGGTCGTCCCCTCTACTTCGGCTATTGCTTAGTCGTGGGTCGTTGCTACCATAGTGGGCAGAATTCGACCCCATACAGATAGTCCCTCCGTTCGTTGGTGACGTAACGAAGTGCGTCGCCGATGGACGGAACCATGATCCTTGTACTAGAAAAATTTTGACCATGTTTGGAGACGACGACGTGGGGAGGGCGATCATTTTGAATTTGTCGATCTATTGGCACGCAATCCCTTTTCTGAGATGACGTCACCATATGCAGGCGTCATCATCACGCGTGTTCCCGAGGAAGTACAAAAGGTGTTCTGATGCTTGGTTTCCCGCACCTGTCTAGGGTTTTGCCTCTTCGATTTCAACGCTACCCAACCCTATAAAGAGGGAAAGGGTTCAACTTAATCTAACTTTAGATCATCTGCAAATGTTTCCCAACTATTTCAAGAAAACGCTTCCTTTTTACGAGAAATCACCGCTTCCCTGAAAGTACACTTGTGGTTGCGTAGTACATCACTCCTTAATCGGAAATCATGACAAAACCTAAACGGGATAATGCTCCGGGGGCTCGTAATAATAAATCATCTGACATACCGCCTCCATCCGGTGGCAATAAGGGAGAGAAAGGGGAGGATCTCACCCCTCTTACCGTAGATAACGTGCTCCCGAAGCAACTCCTTATTAGGAGGGACTTTCAACGGGATTCTCCCGAACAACCTTGGGAGAAATCCGAGTTAAATCAAACTGATTTAGATACTCTTCGTGCGTCGTATGATATACCCGCTCACGTGGAGATGGTTTTGGCAGGAGCGAACTACGCGAATACCCATATACCGGGATACTGTACGTTTTATGAATATCCCTTTTTGATCGGCTACGGCCTCCCCATTTTTCCATTGGCGGAAGAACTCTGCCGTTACTACAACATGTGTCCCGCCCAACTCACTCCGTATACCCTAAAGGTATGTAGGGT
>NW_017684545.1:0-714 GCF_001879085.1 Nicotiana attenuata
AGGCAATTTCTTCTTCGCGTTCGCGACGTCCTCTTCCGCGTTCGCGAAGCTTTAGACTTCTCCTACATCGCGTTCGCGTCCATTATCACGCGATCGCGTAGTGTTATTGGACCCTGAGGTCTTAGCCCTCTTTTCTTCTTCGCGTCCGCGTACACTGGACCGCGTTCGCGTAGCTTGCCAGACTTCCTTCATCGCGATCGCGTGAAGCTCCACGCGTTCGCATAGACCAAATTCCTGGACCCCAGCATTTTTCTTCTCCGCGTTCGCGATACCCGTCTCGCGATCGCGATGGCCTATTAGTGTTACCCTTCGCGAACACGAGCTTCCTTCCGCAAACGCGAAGGGCAATTTTGCCCAGTGATTTTAAATACCCAAAACAGAACAGTGACGGGATTTTTCACCCAAAAACACACGAACTCATCTTCTCCACAGCCCATAGGCAATTTCTAGAGCTCTTCTTCACCAAAACGTCTTGGGTAAGTATTATTTAACTTGTTTACTTCATTTTCCTTCATCATTTATCAAATTCTTAGGCTCAAATCATGTAATTTAGGGTAGAAATTGGGGGAAATGGGTAGAGTTAGGGCTTTTTGATTTTTCTTGATTTAGACCTCGTTTTGGGGTTGAATTTGAAAACAAATTGTATATCCGGGCTCGTGGGGGAATGGGTGATGTGAAATTGGTTCGAACCTCGGGTTTTGACCAAGCGGGCCC
>NW_017684545.1:3811-7462 GCF_001879085.1 Nicotiana attenuata
TGAGGATGTGCATTGATTACCGGCAATTGAACAAAGTGACGATAAAGAACAAGTATCCACTACCGAGGATTGATGATTTATTCGACCAGCTTCAGGGTGCGAAGGTGTTTTCAAATATAGACTTGAGATCTGGCTACCATCAGCTGAGGATTAGGGCGTCTGATGTTCCCAAGACAGCATTCCGCACTCGGTATGGGTGTTATGAGTTTTTGGTCATGTCATTTCGGTTGACCAATGCCCCAGCAGCATTTATGGAGTTGATGAACCGAGTGTTCAGGCCATATTTGGACATGTTCGTGATAGTCTTTATTGATGATATTTTGGTATACTCCCGCAGCCAGGAGGAGCACGAGCAGCACCTCAGGGTGGTTCTTCAGACTCTGAGGGATAGTCAGTTATATGCCAAGTTCTCCAAGTGTGAGTTCTGGCTGAGTTCAGTAGAATTTCTGGGTTACGTTGTATCAGCAGAGGGTATTCAGGTGGACCCGAAGAAGATAGAGGCAGTCAAGAACTGGCCTCGACCAGCATCAGCCACAGAGATTCAGAGTTTCTTGGGGTTGGCAGGGTACTACAGACGGTTCGTGGAGGGGTTTTTATCTATTGCAGCCCCGATGACCAGATTGACCCAGAAGGGTGCCCAGTTCAGATGGTCAGATGAGTGTGAGGCGAGCTTTCAGAAGCTCAAGTCAGCTCTGACTACGACACCAGTATTGGTTTTGCCCACAGGCTCAGGGCCTTATACAGTCTATTGTGATGCTTCCCGTATTGGGCTTGGTGCAATATTGATGCAGGATGGCAAAGTCATTGCCTATGCTTCGAGGCAGTTGAAGATCCACGAGAAGAATTATCCGGTTCATGATCTAGAGTTGGCAGCCATTGTTCATGCTTTGAAGATTTGGAGGCATTATCTATATGGCGTGACTTGTGAGGTGTACACTGATCACAAGAGTCTTCCGTACTTGTTCAAGCAAAAGGAGTTGAATTTGAGGCAGCGGAGGTGGTTGGAGTTGCTGAAAGATTATGATGTTACTATCTTGTACCACCCAGGGAAGGCCAATGTGGTGGCCGATGCATTGAGTAGGAAGTCCGCCAGCATGGGTAGTCTTGCTTATATTCCGGCCAGCCAGAGGCCGCTTGCTTTGGATGTTCAGGACTTTGCCAATCGATTTGTGAGGTTGGATATCTCTGAGCCTAGCCGAGTGTTAGCTTGCACGGTTGCTCGTTCTTCATTATTGGAGCGTATCCGTGATCGACAATTTGATGATCCCCATTTGTGAGTCCTGAGAGACACGGTGCAGCGTGGAGGTGCCAAGAAGGTGACCTTAGATGATGATGGTGTCTTGAGACTGCAGGGGCGAGTTTGTGTGCCCAATGTTGATGGGATTCGAGAGTTGATCTTAGCGGAGGCCCACAGTTCCCGGTATTCTATTCACCCGGGCGCCGCGAAGATGTATCGGGACTTGCGGCAGCATTATTGGTGGCGTAGGATGAAGAAGGATATTGTTGCATATGTGGCTCGTTGTTTGAACTGTCAGCAGGTTAAGTACGAGCATCAGAGGCCTGGTGGACTGTTTCAGAGGATTGAGCTTCCTGAGTGGAAGTAGGAGAGGGTTACTATGGATTTTGTTACTGGACTTCTGTTGACCCGGAAGAGGTTTGATGCGATTTGGGTCGTTGTTGATAGGCTGACCAAGTCAGCGCATTTTGTTCCAGTTGCAACAACTTATTCATCCGAGAGGTTAGCTGAGATCTACATCAAAGAGATTGTTCGCCTTCATGGGGTGCCGGTATCTATCATTTCGGACCGGGGTACGCAGTTTACCTCGCGCTTCTGGAGAGCAGTTTAGCGAGAGTTGGGCACCCAGGTTGAGTTGGGCACAGCATTCCATCCTCAGACGGACGGACAGTTCGAGCGGACTATTCAGATATTGGAGCACATGCTCTGAGCTTGTGTTATTGACTTTGGAGGATCGTGGGATCAGTTCTTGCCTTTAGCGGAGTTTGCCTACAACAACAGGTACCAGTCCAGCATTCAGATGGCTCCTTATGAGGCGTTGTATGGTAGGCGATGTCGGTCCCCAGTGGGATGGTTTGAGCCGGGAGAGGCTCGATTATTGGGCACAGATTTAGTTCAGGAGGCCTTGGATAAGGTCAAGATCATTCAGGATAGGCTTCGTTCGGCTCAGTCGCGACAAATGAGTTATGCCGATCGTAAGGCTCGAGATGTAGCTTTCATGGTTGGTGATCGGGTATTGCTCCGAGTGTCGCCTATGAAGGGCGTGATGAGATTTGGGAAGAAGGGCAAGTTTAGCCCTAGGTTCATTGGTCCATTTGAGATTCTCGACCGTGTGGGAGAGGTGGCTTATAGGTTTGCCTTGCCTCCTAGCTTGTCAGCAGTGAATCCAGTTTTTCATGTGTCCATGCTTCGAAGGTATCACGGCGATCCAGCCCACGTGTTAGATTTCAGCACTGTCTAGTTGGACAAGGATCTGCCTTATGAGGAGGAGCCGGTGGCTATTCTAGACCGGCAGGTTCGACAGTTGAGATCGAAGAGTTTTCCTTCAGTACGAGTTCAGTGGAGAGGTCAGCCTCCTGAGGCATCGACCTGGGAGTCCGAGTCTGACATGCGGAGCCATTATCCTCATCTATTTCCGACTCAGGTACTTCTTTCTTTTTTCCGTCGAGGACGAACGGTTGTTTTAGAGGTGGAGAATGTGACGACCCAAAGGGGTCATCACCTGTTTTCCCTTTCATTCCGTGCTTCCGAGGCCTTGAAAACCTCATTTTTACTTGCCTCGATTTGCGTGCGCAGTTCGGGCGCGTAGCCGGAAAGCTTAAATATGAATTCTGTGTAAAAATTGATGAATTTTGATATTAATAGGACTAAAGTTGACTTTGGTCAACATTTTAGGTAAACGGACCCGGACCCGTGATTGGACGGTCCCGGAGGTTCCGTAGAAATATATGAGACTCGGGCATATGCTCGGAGTCGAATTCCGAGGTCTAGAACCCGAGAAATGAATTTTTCTGTGAAATTATTTTTCAGAAATTAATATGGAAATTTGAAAAGGGAATTGATTAGAACGTGTTGGTATCGGGCCCGTATTTTGGTTCCGGTGCCCGGTACATGTCTGATATGTGGTTTAAGCGCTTTCTGTGAAATTTGGTTGAAATCGGACGTTATTTGACGTGTTTCGGACCTAAATATCTAAAAATGAAAGTTTCTGAAGTTTGATGAAAAAGTGATGATTTTGAGGTTTGATTCCTCGTTTTCGATGTTATGTTGGCGATTTGATCGCATGGTTAAGTTATTAGGATGTTGTTGAGTTAGTGCATGTGATTGGTTAGGAGCCCTGAGGGATCGGAAGTGTTTCGGAGGTGTTTCGGAGTGATTTCGAACTTAGGAAAGTAGCAGGTTTTTGGCTTCAGCTGTTGCAGGCAATTTCTTCTTCGCGTTCGCGACGCCTCTTCCGCGTTCGCGAAGCTTTAGACTTCTCCTACATCGCGTTCGCGTCCATTATCACGCGATCGCGTAGTGTTATTGGACCCTGAGGTCTTAGCCCTCTTTCTTCTTCGCGTCCGCGTACACTGGACCGCGTTCGCGTAGCTTGCCAGACTTCCTTCATCGCGATCGCGTGAAGCTCCGCGCGT
>NW_017684546.1:0-2281 GCF_001879085.1 Nicotiana attenuata
ATAGAGTAAGAGGGAGACTCGTCGGTCTGCGGACGCAGCAGATCTACCTCGAAGTCTCCGTAGTCCTCCTGCCTCACTGATAGTGCGCCTGAGTGGAGGTTACCTGAATGATCTGCACATGAAAAACATGCGCAGGAAGGGCATGAGTACACCAAAGCGGTACTCAGTAAGTGCCAAGCCTAACCTCGGTTGGGTAGTGACGAGGAAAGTCAGGGCCCTACTGAGACAATATATAATAATAATAATAATTTAACAGTATAAAAATCTGACAGATATAATAAGTACAACAGTGAGATAAGACAAGTCAACAAGGCTATAACAACTACACGAGTACAGAATAAACACAGCTCAATACCAATGGTAACAATGAGGGTCTACCAGGATACGTCCTGTAGCCCCTTTTTCTCAACTGTCCAATGGATCTCCCGGGATACCGTCCCGTAGTCCATCATATGTGTACATCCGAAGGATCTCCCAGGATATCGTCCCGTAGTCCAACCATCAATGTGCAGGGGGATCTATCGGGAATCGAACCCGCAGTCCCAAAGTAAAAAGTGTAGGGGGGATCTATCGGGAATCGAACCCGCAGTCCCAAAGTAAAAGTGCAGGGGGATCTATCGTGAATCTAACCCGCAGTCCCAAAGTAAATAGACAGGGGGATCTATCGGGAATCTAACCCGCAGTCCCAAAGTAAATGTGCAGGGGGATCTATCGGGAATCGAACCCGCAGTCCCAAAGTAAACAAACAAGGGGGGAGCTACCGGAATCCCACATCCGTAGTCCCAATGTAATGCGCAACCACAACCAGAAGATATTCAGAAATGAAGTACAAAAGACAAACATCAGGTAGTACTAGCCTAGCATGCTTCACGTAGTACAGTCAAGGCAACTTAAACAATTAGGCAAGTTAAATCAACTAAACATGCTTTTCTAATCTAACACAGATTATAACTACAAGTAAAACAAGGCAAATATGAAGGCAACTCAGTCTCAATATCTTAAGTAAAAACCGGATTTTTCAACAAATAGCTCAAGTACGCGCTCGTCACCTCACGTACAAGGCACTCAATTACCACATCTCATATCCTAAGGGGAAAGGTCCCCCACACAAGGTTAGACAAGCCACTTACCTCGAACCGGCTCAATATCAATAGAAACCACGCATTTGCCACGAGTATTCGACTCCAAATGGCCCAAATCTATTCAATTCAATTACATATCGTAAATAATATTGCAAACAACTGATTCCACTATTAAATTTAGAGCTAGGGCGCGAAAATAGGTAAAATGACCAAAATGCCCCTCAGACCAACGTCTCGGAATCGAATAATTTTCATATTTTCAGAACCCTCGTACTCTCACGAGTCTAACCATATAAAAATCTCCCAAATCGGAGGTCAATTGCCCACTCAAAACTCAATAATTAGGTCTAGGAAGTTTCTTCCAATTTTTCCCAAATTTTTTTGACCTTGAATTCGAATTCTAATGGTGGATTTAACTATATAATGATGAAATATAACAAGAAGGGACCAAAGATACGTTACCCAGTGATCTTCACTTTAAATCCCACTCAAAATCGCCTTAAACCGATCTCTCAATTGATTTTTTCAACTTATGAACTCAAACCCTCGACATCTCTATTTCTGACCAGGGGTTTTCGCTTCTGCGGACAAGGGACCGCTTCTGCGGTCCCGCTTCTGCGGACCACGAGCCGCTTCAGCGGTTCTTCATTAAAGTCAAGATTTCCGCTTCTGCGGCCCCTTCACCGCACCTGCGGTTGCCGCTTATGCGGATTCATTACCGCTTCTACGGTTTCAAACAAAATCCCAAGGACCGCACCTGCGACTACCATCTCGCAGGTGCGTAACCGCTTCTGCGGTTAAACTTCCGCACCTGCGAAAACTGAAGAAGCACTTGCATTTCGCTCCTGCGGTGGTCCAGCCGCTTTTGCGGCTCCGCTTCTGCGCTTACCAAGCCGCAGAAGCGGAAATACCAGATGACAGAACCTTCAGCAATTCATTCAACTTCAAAATTTTCCGTCAACCACCCGAAATCATCCCGAGGCCCCCGGGACCTCAACCAAAAGCACCAATACCACCTAATACCTTATTCGAACTTGTACCAATCCTTAAAACACCTAAAACAACGCCGGAAACCCGAATTAATCAAAGATTCAAGCCTAAGAACTTCAAATTCCAACAAAACACGCTTTCGATCAAAAACCTAACCAAACCTCGTCCGATTGACCTGAAATTTTGCACACACATCCCAAATGACATGA
>NW_017684546.1:6663-7461 GCF_001879085.1 Nicotiana attenuata
ACTTAAACAATTAGGCAAGTTAAATCAACTTAAACATGACTTTTTCTAATCTAAAAACATATTATAACTGACAAGTAAAAACAAGGCAAATATGAAGGCAACTCAGTCTCAATATCTTAGTAAAAACCGGATTTTTCAACATTAGCTCAAGTACGTGCTCGTCACCTCACGTACAAGGCACTCAATTACCACATCTCATATCCTAAGGGGAAAGGTCCCCCACACAAGGTTAGACAAGCCACTTACCTCGAACCGGCTCAATATCAATAGAAACCACGCCTTTGCCACGAGTATCTGACTCCAAATGGCCCAAATCTATTCAATTCAATTACATATCGTAAATAATATTGCAAACAACTGATTCCACTATTAAATTTAGAGCTAGGGTGCGAAAATAGGTAAAATGACCAAAATGCCCCTTAGACCAACGTCTCGGAATCGAATAATTTTCATATTTTCAGAACCCTCGTACTCTCACGAGTCTAACCATATAAAAATCTCCCAAATCGGAGGTCAATTGCCCACTCAAAACTCAATAATTAGGTTTATGAAGTTTCTTCCAATTTTTCCCAAATTTTTGACCTTGAATTCGAATTCTAATGGTGGATTTAACTATGTAATGATGAAATATAACAAGAAGGGACCAAAGAAACGTTACCCAGTGATCTTCACTTCAAATCCCACTCAAAATCGCCTTAAACCGAGCTCTCAATTAATTTTTGCAACTTATGAACTCAAACCCTCGACATCTCTATTTCTGACCAGGGGTTTCTGCTTCTGCGGACAAGGGACCGCTTC
>NW_017684547.1:0-7461 GCF_001879085.1 Nicotiana attenuata
TATATAATTTATAAAAACAAAAAATGATTTCCAAAAAATATTTTCTTGTACAAGAAAATATTTTTTGGAAATCATTTTTTGTTTTTATAAATTATATAGTTATTAAAAGTGGCTATTTAAAATCTAGCCCATTTATATTTCAATTTCAGCCCTAATTCAACCCAATTACCAGCCCAATCCCAATTAAAAATTACCCAGCCCAAACCCAGATACCCGATCCGGCCCCAAAACCCTTTATTGTTTAATCTTAGCTTAGAAATATGAAAAATGTATTTATTTTTCATATTTTATTGCCTTCGACTTGTCGTTTGCTTTTTCAAATTCTATCAAGATTTCCCTCCTCCAATTCTTTATTCTTTGAGAAAAGAACCTACGGGAAGGGCTGATTTGCGGATGAGGAATTAGCATACTGACTCGCTTTCATCCTTCCCGTTCATAGACCAAGGGAAACTCTTTTTAGAAGTGTTAGTGTTCCAATACCATAAAGGGCTAGTTCATTAGTTCATAATTTATAACTAACTCGAATATTTTTTATTTTTGNGTGATTTTCATCTTTTTCTAAACTAGGGTTTCTGGAATTTCCTTTTACAAAATGTTTGATGATTTTTTTAGTGTTTGATCTTCTGCTTCTCATATGTTTAGACTGATTTTGTAAGTTTGCTACAGCCAAACTCGCTTGTACTGAAAGCCCTAATTTTTTGATGTTCTTCGTTTGGTTTCTAAGTACTGGTATATCGACCGTATTCTTGCTTTGTGTTTTTGTGATTTCTCGTGATTTTCTTGTCCTAATATGCTTCTACCGAATTTCTTAGTTTAACCTTTCACTGATTCTATATGCTTGTGTTCACCCTGTTTTTTCATGTCAAGACATGTATCTTTCTCCTTGAATCAGTGTCGTTTTAACTATTTGTTTTGTTAAAATTATGTGTCGAATCCTGACTATTCATTTCTTACCTTATTTTATCTGCTAAACTTGCTGACTCTTTCATGATTTTCTCTTTTATTGAACCCTTGATTATTCTGAATTCCTTATTTCCTTGTTTGATTTGAACACTTTCCCTTAAACTTTCGATTCTTACCTCTCTACTCTATTTAATTGAACTACTTGCCTTAATTAATTTTCCCTTGCCTTGTTTGTTATTTTGTTGATTCTTACTGATTTTTTCCTATATTGAAACTTCTGTTCATTTATCCCTAATTACCTACTCTATACCCAAACCTTACTTGATTCTTTTCCTCAAATACCTAGCATGCTTTTACCGTTGATTTGATTATCACTTGATTAAGGGAAGGACTTGCGGATTTACATGTGTGATTGATTCCACAGACTTCCCTGGTTTGCTACTTAATTTATCTCTTACCTTGTTTTGTTAAGCTTTTGATTACTATATAAACCCCCTCTTATTTTAACTTCTGGACAACGAACAATAGTTCACAACCACTACTTTTTACACTCTAAAAGGCTCTCTTTCTGCTCTCTCTACTACTTGTGATCTTTGCCATTCTAGGCGGCTGCAAGCCAAGGCTGGAAGTTGCACACTACCTTTCTCACATCTTGTGCTTTTCATTCTTTAACTAGGTATGCTTCTGATTAATTTTTTTAGAATCAAACCTATGTGTTTACTTACTGCTTTAGTTCATATGGCCTAAGTCTGTTCATGTTTCTGTTTACTGCTTATCCAAGCATGTCTAATACTGCTTATTCAAACCTATGATTAGTATGTTTCCACTTTAGTTGCCGGTTTGCTGTCTTGTTTAGCATGCCTGCTGTCTCGACCCAAAATCCGACCCGATCGTGATGGCGCCTATCATGGAACTAGGCCAGCCACTTATTTCCTTTTCCCCATTTTATCCAATTATTTACTTACGAAAAACATCAATTTTCAATATAGAATTTATTAATAATAATAGAAGTGTCAAAACAGCATAATGAAACATAATCCCAACCTTGGGTGTCACTAGTCATGAGCAAAACTAATACAACTGTCTGAAGTACAAATCTAGAATAGTCCGAATACATCCAATAAGTAAAACTAAAGGAAGACAGGGAAGGAGAAGGCGGAACTGCGGTCGCCAAGCAGCTATCTCGCAATCTCCGATGAAAGTCCGCGCAAGGAAGATCAACAACCGCTACCGTGCCTCGAGATACCTAGATCTGCACACAGAGGTGCAGGGGCAACGTCATTACACCAACTCAGTAAGTAACAAGTCCAACCTATGGACTGACAGGTAGTGACAGACCAAACCTCAACATGCAATTTAGCAGTGAACGGAACAGAAATGTAAACATGCTTACAGTTCAAGTAAAATCAACAGTAATAGAAGCAACTAATCAGTAAAGAGTTCAATACTCAGAGATTTCATATATATACCAATGCACAGGTAGCATGATCAATGTTCCCACAACCTCCACTCACAGTTGCTCAACCACTCGGTACTGTATATGGCCATCCGGCCCAGGGAAGGTCCATCCCGGAATATACATCACTGACCGTAGTCATCTAGTACCGAGAACACAGGCCAATCCAGCCTCATGGAGAAGATCCATCTCCCGGTATAGTACTTCGGACAAATCCATGTCCAAGCAAATCCATCCCTCAGTATAATCATCTACTGCGCTCACTGGGGTATAAAGACTCCGGAGGGGATTTTCTGAGCCCAAGCGCTATATCAATGCCAGCGAAGGCATGATCAATATCATTGCTGCGGCGTGTAGCCCAATCCCATACTGTCAATCAATATTCGGCTCTTGGCCTCATTCGATCAATACTCTCCAGTCTCATACACATGGCCTAAGATGTCATAATGCAAGCCCGAACAATGATATGATATGTCAAATGGCAATAATCGAGACTGAGGCATGATATAATATGCATGAACAGGACTGAGTATAGAATATACATGAATCTAATGACATGATAGCAAGAAATGACCTCTCGAGTCTCAATAGTGTTGGCATAAAGCCTTAACATGATAATTAACATGATTTATAGCTCAACGACTAGATCACATAATCATAGCACAGATATCGATAATACATAACCACTAAGCGGTGCTCTGGAATGATCCAGGTCACATTTCTCATGGTGCACGCTCATATGCCCGTCACTTGGCATAGCGTCACCTTCATAACAATCATAGAACACATCGTTCGGGGTTTTGAACCCGCAGAACCAAGGTTGAAAGTGTTACTTACCTCAAGCCAAGCCAAAACTCTAGCCCGCGACGCCTTTTCTTCTCGAATCGGCCTCCAATTGCCTCGAATCTAACCAAAATCAGAACATAACCATCAAAATATGCTAAGGGAACAAAGCCCACTCGAAAGTAATCAAAATACAATGCGAATCCCGAAATTAACCAAACTCGACCCCCGGACCCACATCTCGGAATTCGATAAACTTTACACCAATAGACTCTTTATCTCCCCACGAGTTCATACATATCAAAAGTACTAAAATCCGACCACAAATGACCCCTCAAATCCTTTCTCAAAGGTCTCCAATCTCAAGCCCTAGTTTTCTAATTTTTAACCCTTAATTTCCATTAATTTTCAAGTCAAATCAGTGAAATAACACCTTAGAAACGAGTTTAGGGTCCAAAAACCTTACCTCTAAGAAATCCCCTTGAATTCCCTCTTCAAATAGCTCCCTTAAGCTCAAACCCGTATGAAAATGGTGAAGAACAACTCAAAAATCGCGGAGGAAATCTTTTATACTTTCTGACCCAAGCTTTTCGCACCTGCGGTCCTTTACTCGCTTCTGCGGTCCCGCTTCTACGGCCTAGCCCACCGCATCTGCGGTTTTCACTTAAATTCCCCACTTCCGTATCTGCGGTTAAGATCTCGCACCTGCTACCGCAGGTGCACTCCCTTCACCGCTTCTGTGATCCCTGATGATCTTCTACTTGGCCGCATCTGCGGCTGCCCTCCGATTCTGCGGGCATCGCACCTGCATCCTCCCAACCGCAGGTGCGGTTATGACAGCAGCAAAATTGTTTCAGCTTCCAAACTCAACTCCAAGCCTTTCGTCAACCATCCGAAATCACCCCGAGGCCCCAGGGACCTCAACTAAAAGCACAAACAAGTCATAAACTACTATCCAAACTTCTACCAACCTTCAAAACACCTCAAACAACATCAAAATGACCAAATCACATCGGATGCAAGCCTAAGAACTTTAAAAACTTCTGAATTCCGCTTTGATCAAAAAGTCTACCAAACCACGTCCGAATGACCTGAAATTTTGCACACACATCTGATAACTAGGGATTTTGACGCATTTTATACTCCTTCTTGCTTATGCTTTGATTAAATATTCATACAAAATAGTCCCAAAAGGCTCACAAGTTGTGCTTGATTGCAGGTTTGATCAACAAAGTGACAAGATGTCAAAGATCGGCTCAAAAGGAGTGAAACTTGCACAAGTGCCAAAGACAAGGCAAGCTCAAGTAGAACAAGCCCAGTGCGGCCGCACACCATTTTGTGCAGTCCGTACTAGGAGATTCAGTGAGGTGGAATTCAGGTTTAAAGGCAGTGCAGCCGCACTAAGTTTTGTGCGGTCCGCACTGGAGGCAACGCAGCCGCAGTCCATTCTCTACGGTCCGCGGTGCCAAGATTCAGAGAGGTTGTATTATCAAGTTTTAAGCCTCCGCGGTCCGCGGTCAACTTTGTGCGGACCGCACTAGAAGTCACCGCGGCCGCAGTCCATTCTGCGCGGTCCGCGGAGCCCAAGTTCAGAGAGTGAGATTTTTGATGTCAAGAGCCAGTGCGGACCGCGGTCCATTATGTGCGGTCCACACTAACCCCGCAGGGGCAATTTTGTCCAGATTTTCAGCTTAATATAAATAAATTCTTTTTCCATTTTTAGGGTATCAGATATTGTAATACGTAAGCTGCACTCGTGAGACGACTTTTCTTAGCCATTTAGGGCATTTTTACTTACCTTCCATCATTGAATCTTTGTATTTAGCTTAGCAATTAATTAATTAATATGTGTTTATCTTCTTCTATTTCTTGCTTTTCTTCTTTAACTATGAGTAGCTAGACCCCATAGCTAGGGTTGTGGCTCAACCCTAGTGTAGGTAATTGATGGGTCTTGTATTTTAGGGCTAATTTAACTATGGTGTTTGTTATTTGGGCCAATTTCATGATTAATTTTTGGATTAGTGGTTGCAAACACTAGTTTGTGTTGAGTTGACTTGAGCTCTTCTTGAGAAAGAGAGCCTAAGTCTCCGAAATTTGTCCAACAATGAATTGGGGCGTACTCAAGAGATTGATAGCCCTAATTAAAGGGTTAAACCTCGAGAGAGTAATACCGAAATTGAACCCTAGTTGCTTTTGCAAATTTGCATATCCAATTGGTCTTGAGAAAGCCAACTCGGGCAAAATCACTCGAACCACCGAGAGGTGTAGAGTGGGTAAAGTCGTGCAACGGTTATAACATACTCCCCAAACATGTCAAACGTGACTTAGTTTCAAGTACCCATCAATTGACCACCTAGGCGGTAGTCACTACCCTAGTGCCCTTTAAACCATTAGATACAACTTGGAATATTTAACTCTTAGCTTAATTTACAATTTGTAGTTTGTTAAAAGTAGAATTATAAAGAAAATCCCAAAAATGAACAGAAGTGTAATTAAGAACATATACGCAATACTAAACTAGATAGATACTCGATTCCAATTCTAGCTCTCTGTGGATTCGATCCCGACCCAAAATCGGGTAAAAGCTATTGCGACCCTCTCTTGCTACTTATTAGTAGTGCGGAGTTGGCAGCGATCACTTTTTGGCGCCGTTGCCGGGGAGCTAACGGTTTTGGCTATCTATTTAGTTAGTTTTGTGTATTGTTCTTCTTTCCTTCTTTGTTACTAATTTGTGTGTGTGAATACTTCAGGTACCAAATGCCTTTAAATGCTAATGACCCTCTTGGAAACGTGCTTGCGGGGGAGGAGGTAGATGACATTGGAGAAGACGAGGTGCCTCTTGTACCTCCCGGACCACGATGAGGCTGCCAGGCCAATGCTAATGAAAACATTCCAGACCCTCCTCCGCCACCTCCAAGAGCGGTTCCTCGGGTGCTACCTAACCAAGGCTATGCAAGTGTTATTGTCCCACCCAGAATCCGGGCGGGCAATTTTCAGATAACTAATGTGATGTTGACCTTACTTGAGCAGCGTGGGTATTTCACAGGCGCTGCGGATCAAAATGCCTACAAACATCTCAAGGGGTTCGTGGATACATGTCGGGGGAGAAAGCAGACGAATGTGTCCGAGGATGCTCTTAGGTTGAGGCTTTTCCCATTCTCACTTCGAGGGAAAGCATTAGATTGGCTTGAGAGACTCCCCAACCATTCCATCACTACTTGGGATGAGTTGGCGGATAAGTTTATTGCTAAATTTTTCTCGCCCGGGCACATGGCGCCACTTCGAGATGAGATATTGGCCTTCAAGCAAGAGCCCACGGAACCGTTGCATGAGATTTGGGAGAGATATAGAACGATGGTGAAGGAATGCCCCAATAATGACATGACGGAGAATATGTTGCAACAAACTTTCTACCGGGGCATCAACACTACAATCAATGCGTAGTCAATCAACTCGCTGGGGTTAATTTTATGAAATTGACGTATGATGAAGCTTGTGCCATTCTTGATGAGATGGAGGATACATCCTCCGCATGGCAAAGTAGAGCCAATGTTCCTCAAGGTGACCCTACGGTTATTCATTTGCATAAGGAATTACATGACCATGGGCAAGCTATAGCGGAGTTGACAACTGCTATGAACCAATTGGCTAAGGCACAGTTGCAACAAGTCCAAAATCCTCGCCAAGTGAATGCCATGGAGGGTATTAATATGCTTGTTAACAAGAGAAGGCAAAGAAGGCAACAAAACCAAGGGAATTCTGAGCAATTTGATGGTGATTGTGATGGGTTTCAAGATGATGGCTATGATGAGCAAAATGAAGAGGTACAATATGTGAACAATTTTCAAGGCCAACGGGGCAACTCTTCCAACCAACAACAGTGGCAACCCCAGGGCAATTGGGGCAATCAACAACAAAACAGTGGTAACTGGGGGAACAACAACCAAAATAACAACTGGGGCAATCAGAACAACAATCAAGGCAACCAAGGGAATTGGAATGGTAATAACAACAATTGGGGTGGCAATAATAATCAAGGTGGATGGAATAATGGAAACCAAGGAAATCGGGGGCAAGGCTTTCAAAGGCCCCCAATGTACCAACAACCGAACAATCCACCCCCATTTCCTTCTCAAGGTAGTTCTTCCAACAATGATATGGGTAGAATTGAAATGATGTTCGAACAGATGATGAAGAAGAATGCGGATTCGGATGCACAATTGGCTTCCCACAATACCTCTATCAGAAACTTGGAGGTGCAAATAGGCCAAATCTCTCAATCATTGAATACTCGCCCGAAGGGTGCTCTACCAAGTGAT
>NW_017684548.1:0-7460 GCF_001879085.1 Nicotiana attenuata
TCATGGAGTACTATGACTCAGGCTCGGTTATTTCCAGCAGACCCAGCCACTCACAGGCAGGACGGGGGAGCCCAGACCCCTACTGCTCAGGCTCCAGGCCACGCAGCTGCAGTATATCAGACTCCGGGTGCACTACCCGCAGATGGGGCTCAGCCAGTTGCTGCAGTGGCACCCCAGCCCAGGCCAGCTGTGGATGGTGATCCACAGAAACTATTAGACAGATGGACCAAGCTTCATCCTCCGGTCTTCGAGGGTGAGCGTCATGAGGATGCTCAGGACTTCATAGACAGGTGCAGGGACAGGCGCACAACATGAGGATATTGGAGTCGCATGGAGTTGACTTCACTACTTTTCAGCTTGAGAGCAGAGCACGTAGATGGTGGCAGTCCTATGTACTTGGCAGGCCAGCAGGTTCTCCTCCCCTCACTTGGGGTCAGTTCACTCAGTTATTCTTGGATCGATACATTCCGGCCTCAGAGAGGGAAGTGCTGCGGTACCAGTTTGAGCTCCTAGAGCAGGGTCAGATGTCAGTGACCGACTACGAGGCGAGGTTCTCTGAGTTGTCTCGCCATGCACTTATGATACTTCCCACAGAGGCAGAGAGAGTGCGGAGGTTTGTTGCGGGATTACATCCCACCATCCGGTCTGGTATGGCTCGAGAGGTAGAGATGGGTACAGGGTACCAGCTAGTGGTTGAGATTGCACGCAGGATTGAGGGTTATCGTCTGAGGGGTAGAGAGCAGATGCAGCAGGATAAGAGGGCCAGATTCTCCGGAGAGTTTAGAGGCGCCCCAGCTAGGGGTAGAGGTCAGTTCGGTAGAGGTCAGTCTAGTAGGCCCCCAGTTTCAGCACACCACCTGCTCGGGGTGCTCCCACGCGCTCCTATTTTAGCATCATGCCGGAGATTTCTTATCGCCCTCCAGCTATTCAGGGCTCCTCCAGTGGGTATTCAGGTCCTCCATATTCTTCCGGTCCTCATTTCAGTGCTATGACGGAGGGTTTATACCGTCCACCGGCTATTCAGGATTCTTCCAGTAGATTTTCAGGTCATCAGGGTTAGCCCTCTGGGCAGCAGGTCGCCGCACCGCGGAGTTTCTTTGAGTGCGGGGATCCTGGTCACATGAGGAGGCATTGCCCCAGACTTCGGGGCAAGGCAGTGCAGCAGGGTCAGCAGCCCACGACTCCAGCATCAGCTGCCCAGCCACCTAGAGGTGGAGGGCAGACGGGTAGAGGCCATCCTAGAGGTGGAGGCCAGACAGGGAGAGGTCAGCCAGCTACTACTCAGTCAGGTGGAGGTCAGACAGCCGGCGCTCCAGCCAGGTTCTATGCTCTTCCAGCCAGGCCGGATGCATTGGCCTCAGATGCCGTCATCACAGGTATTATTCCCGTTGGTGGTAGGGATGCTTCGGTATTATTTGATCCAGGGTCTACTTATTTATATGTATCATCTCTGTTCACTCGCTTCCTAGTTATTTCTCATGAGCCCTTGGGTGTTCCTGTTCATGTGTCCACCCCTGTGGGTGATTCTGTGGTTGTGGATCGGATCTACAGGTCCTGTGTGGTCACTTTCTGTGGTCTCGAGACTAGAGCTGATCTTCTATTGCTCGATATGATTGATTTTGAGGTCATCCTAGGCATGGATTGGTTATCTCCATATCACGCCGTCCTTGATTGCCATGCCAATACTGTTGCACTAGCGATGCCAGGATTGCCGAGATTGGAGTGGAAGGGTTCCACAGTTGATATGCCTAGCAGGGTTATTTCTTTCCTGAAGGCTCGACACATGGTCGAGAAGGGGTGTTTGACCTATCTAGCTTATGTTCGAGACGTCACTGCAGAGTCTCCGACGATTGATTCAGTACCAGTAGTCCGAGAGTTCGCCGATGTTTTTCCTTCTGATCTTCTTGGCATGCCTCCGGATCGCGATATTGATTTCTGTATTGATTTGGCCAGGCACTCAGCCTATATCTATTCCTCCATACCGTATGGCTCCTAAGGAGTTGAAGGAGCTGAAGGAGCAGCTAGAGGAGTTGTTATCAAAGGGGTTTGTCAGGCCTAGCGTATCACCTTGGGGCGCACCAGTGCTATTTGTGAAGAAGAAGGATGGGACCATGCGGATGTGCATTGATTATCGCCAGTTGAACAAGGTCACCATCAAGAACAAGTACCCGTTGCCTCGTATTGATGATTTGTTCGACCAACTGCAGGGAGCTAGGGTGTTCTCTAAGATTGACCTGAGGTCAGGGTATCATCAGCTGAAGATTCGGGACTCGGATATTCCGAAGACTGCATTCAGGACTAGATATGGCCATTATGATTTTCTAGTGATGTCCTTTGGCTTGACCAATGCGCCAACAACATTTATGGATCTGATGAACAGGGTATTCAGGCCTTATATTGATTCCTTCATCATCGTCTTCATTGACGACATCTTGATATACTCGCATAGCCTGGGAGAGCACGAGCAGCATTTGAGAGTAGTGCTTCAGACCTTGCGAGAGCAGCAGCTGTATGCTAAGTTCTCCAAGTGTGAGTTTTGGCTCGAGTCAGTGGCATTCCTTGCGCATATTGTGTCCGGAGAGGGTATTAAGGTGGATCCCAAGAAGATTGAGGTAGTTCAGAGTTGGCCACGTCCCACTTCAGTGACCGAGATCAGGAGTTTTCTGGGATTAGCAGGTTATTACCGGCAATTCGTGCAGGGCTTTTCATCTATTGCATCACCCTTTACGAGAGTGACTCAGAAGGGTGCCCCATTCATTTGGTCCGATGATTGTGAGGAGAGCTTCCAGAAGCTCAAGACAGCTTTGACTACGACACCAGTTCTTGTATTGCCTTCCGGTACGGGGATGTATACGGTGTATTGCGATGCTTCACGCGTTGGTCTGGGATGTGTGTTGATGCAGGAGGGGAGAGTTATTGCATATGCCTCGCGTAAGCTGAAGACTCATGAGAAAAATTACCCCGTGCACGATCTGGAGTTGGCGCGATTGTTCATGCTCTTAATATATGGAGGCACCATTTATACGGGGTGCCTTGTGAGGTTTACACCGATCACCGCAGCCTACAACATTTGTTCAAGCAGAGGGACCTCAATTTGAGACAGCGCAGGTGGCTTGAGTTGCTGAAGGATTATGACATCACCATTCTTTATCATCCGGGCAAGGCGAATGTGGTCGTGGATGCCCTGAGCAGGAAGGCGGAGAGCATGGGTAGCCTAGCATTCATTCTAGCAGAGGAGAGGCCACTAGCCTTGGACAGCTAGTCCTTAGCTAATAGGCTTGTGAGGTTGGACATTTTAGAGTCCAGCCGAGTTCTAGCATGTGTGGTTGCTCAGTCCTCGTTATTGGGGGAGATTAAGGCCCGATAGCTTGATGATCCACATTTGGCGGTTCTCAGGGAGACGGTACTTCAGGGAGGTGCCAAGGAGGTTTNGTGTAAATTTAAGGGGGAAAAGCAAGGGTGGTTTTTACAGACCCTGCCTGTCAAATCATAAATCAAGAAACCGGATAATGAAGAATCTGAATGATGATGACATAGTCTGAAGTGCAAAAGTGCAACCTCAAAAATGGTTAAACTTGCACTTGTATTTTCATCCCAGCTAGTCCTAGTGTCCTGATAATTATAAGGTTTGTGCTCATTTCAACTCTCTATTTAAGCTGAAAATACTCATGACATAAGACATTTATCAAGGGGTTTTGGCAGATCAGACCGCACTCAAGTCGTATTTCTTAAGACAAATCCTAGTAGTGAGATAGCAGAAGGACTTCATTTTCAGTTAACTGACCATTTCTTTTTGAATCGCTTTGCGCCTTACTGTCTGAAGAGTACACTTCTTTGAAATTTCTTTGAGTCATCCATGCAAAGCGAGGCCCCTCACTTTGCATCTCTTTATTGCTCTAAGCGTCGAAACGATCACATCTAAGTACTGACTGAAACTTGACTACAGATAGGTTGCAGCAAATTAGTGAACAAGGTTATGATGCCTTTGTTGGTTCTTCTCAACCTCTATTACTTTTGACGGCCTTCCTCTATTCTGTGCAAATTTCAAAGTTTTTAAGATTTTAAGTTAAACTGTTAAAATTCAAATTTTGAGATGATGTTTTTCAGCAAACTAACTTTTCAATAATAATTCTAATGTTTTCTTCCTCTCTCCCAACCATATGGTGTCACACAATGGACGAAAGAAGTATTTCTGTTTCTTTGAGTCTTAACTAAAAGCAGTGCTCTGTGAAATACCTGATTATCTTGCAATTTAGAAAATTATATGTGGGGTTAATTAGAAGCTAATATGACCGACCAACAGACATGCTGGTTATTGACCACTTCTCCTATGCTAAGTTGGGTTGGGAAGTAAAAGAGGGAGTGCACGGACTACATTCCTATTTGTTTGAGAAGTAAAGGAGGGAAAGCAGTAGTATTGAGGTTGCATCTTCGCTACATTGAGGACTTGGGTCCGTCGGTCATTCCCCATGGTTAACATTAAACCTCTAAGCATCCACAATACTTTCTGGGTTGCTGTGAAATGTGGAGTTCTGCGTGTATGTTAAGATTTGGTGATGTGCTGCATCAAACTAGATATACTTCTTAGTTTCCAGTTGTTGCACCCGTAGCTTCTGATCCTAAGAAGCAACTATCGTTATTCAAGTTTATACAATACAAGTAGCTGGTGAATGAAACTAACAATTCTGCCACTCTTGACAGATGAAGAAGATCGGATTATCCTTCAGGCCCATGCTGTTCATGGGAACAAATGGGCATCAATTGCAAGACTTTTGCCAGGTAGAACAGATAATGCCATTAAAAATCATTGGAATTCAACCTTGAGGCGCCGCTGTGCCGAACTTGGTAAGTTAAGAAGTGACTCCAGCAATGTTCCAGAAGATGTTAGTGCAGAAAAATCAAAAGTATCCTCTGAGGAAACCCAATCATGCGGTGATGTGAATTCTTCGAAAGCTATAGAAGGAAAAGATGTTAGCTCTCAGGAAAACCAAGAAGATAATCACTATGAGGATAAGAGTCACGAAGAAGTTCAACGGAGTGATGTAGCAAATGATCCTCCTACTCTCTTCCGTCCTGTGGCTCGTATAAGTGCTTTTAGCGCATATGGTTCTTTGAACGCCCCAGAAACCCTAGTGCAAACTCCACGACTAACTCCTATCCAATCGCCAGATCTTGGGATAAGCAAATTGCTTGAAGGAGCTTTCAGTGACAGATTAGTGCCTCACCAGTGCGGCCATGGCTGTTGTGGCAATGCTAGTCTGGAAAATAATGGAAGTTCTCTGTTGGGACCTGAGTTTGTTGATTACGCGGACGCTCCATCCTTCTCAAGCCATGAGTTGGCCACATTAGCCACAGAGATAAGTAATGTTGCTTGGTTTAAAAGTGGATTGGAAAACAGCAGCATCGAGGTTATATTCAATCCAGCAACCAGGGGAACGTGTGGTACCTCTCACTTGCCAAGCAGACCATTCTAATCTTTCAAATAAATAACCATATAAATTTAATTTTTGAAATGATGATGGATCTAGTGTCGGCGACTAGTAGGGACAGCTACCGTGAATATAAAAGATTTTGAGGCGGAGTTGATTTAAGTGAATGCTTATGAAGTATAGGATAAAGAGAAGAAGCTGGGTACCTGATTTAGTTAGTTTATATACTGAACTCTGGTTGAAAAGGGTGTATATGATTTATTTTCCCTTAGGCCTTCATTTATGAGAGGTGTTGAAGAATTTTTCTTAACCTAGTTAGATGAATCCAATTTTATGATTTGAAACTAATATGTTGTAATTTAACAACAATGATGATTTTTAAAGAGAGTGGTTCCTTGTTCCCTTAACTTATCGTCCTCAAAAATTGTATCAGTAATGAGGTATTAGCCCAGTTGGGATGGCACAAGTAAAGAGACAGTAAATTCTTGTATTTCATCAGCTTCTGGTAAAGCATCTAGACATAATGTCCTCTATATCAGTTTACTTTGTGGGGGTGATTTTGTATGAACTTCAAATCTCAGAAATGAGTGAATCTTCTCACTTTTGGACAATGGCTACTTCCTCTCTGGACTCTGATTAGTTTCTTTTGTTTGTACCTTTCTGCTTTGTAGCTGGTACTGTCGGGACACTGGTATTCCAATTATTGGAACTTCAGTGTTAGTGCCATTGTGTATGTATAACTTTAGATTATTGTTGCTGGCTACTTGCTGGATTAGCACTTAAATTTGAGATTAAGGCAATTATTATTGCAGAAAGGAGGTCTCAATAGAATGATAGAATTGGTTATCCAAGTACTATGTGAATAAGCCAGAAGTAGGTCTGAGAGGCTACGTTGCGCGGACTCTCCAAAACAGCTACTGCATCTGTGTCAGACCCTCAAAAAATACACCACAAACCACAAGGCAAAGGAGAAAAAGAGAGTAGCCAGACAGCCCCTGTGAAAGGAGGTACTTTGTGTAGGAGAAATATTAGTTGTTGCTACCAGACAGCCATTGTGAAAGCAATAAAAGATTAGAGACACAAGAAAAGCAGAACAAAAAGAGAAATGAAAAGAAATTGGAAGAATGTGGTGTACTGGCTCCTCTTTAACCACCACGGAAACACAGAGATCCACTGGTACAATGAAAGCAAAAGAAATCTCTCTGCTGTATTATTCTTTCTCCAAATCCTATCATTTGTTGCCTTTTGACTCACATTTGGATATGTGAAAGAGATGGATAACGGCTATAGACTGGGTACCATGCTAGATTTTATTTTCATATATACCCCCCGGAGTAAGTGATCAAACTGGCATTATGAAAAATAAAAATAAAAAGTATATATTTCTACTAATAAACCACATTCGTCCTGAATTCTATGACTATAAATTATAGGTTCATAGCAACTATTTATTGTAATTTTAATAGATTTTTACACATAAATTTATGATAAAGTACTGGGTTCAAATGAACCCGACAAAGAAACAGTGAATCCTCCCTAGCCAAAGGCTACGCTTCTGTACTTAAATGTACAGGGTCTGAGGCAGGTGGATCCGGTTACTTCTCTGGTGCGCATTCGTGAGCAGGCTTGGGACTTCTACGGTGAGCTGCTTTCCTTCCATGTCGATCCGCAGCCGAAGAAGTCTTTCTTTTGTATTGTTATTTTCTGTCTAGTCGGATCTAAACAGTAGGGTAGTGTGGTATTCTTTTGGATATATATTCTACTAGTTGCCCGTAGCTTGTGACAACAGGTTCTGGCACACACTTTGGTAGACGATCATTTTAGGGTTGTGTAGTCATATTATTACAGTATTCAGTTCTTCTGGTTTAAATTCCGCTTTGAGTGTTTATTTCACTTATTTTTAATTAAGAGCAACATACGTATTTAGAAATGTTTCCGCAAATGGCTTGCTTGACAAGGGTGTCAGGCGCCCTCATGACCTATTGTGAAAATGGGTCGTGACACTCACGGTCACATTGCTGAAGATCAAAC
>NW_017684549.1:0-7460 GCF_001879085.1 Nicotiana attenuata
CTATAGGTAATGATACCATTTTGCGCTTAATACCTTAACGGGGTGGGAAAGGGTAGATATGGATATGATGACCACGCGATAACACCACGTGTATAAACGGTTACCGGGTGTTGTGTGGGGTGATCCATATTATGTATAAACCTAGGACCCCTTCCCTTATTTGTCCATTTTATTTTTGCCAAACATCAGCTTTTAAACTGCTTTTAACTTGCAACAACTATGTAAAAGTTTCTCTTTTACTCTTTTATTCAAGCTTTTAAAACTGCTTCCTCTATCAAAATTCAGTTTCTTTAATTTCCTTGATCCCTTGCAACCATTATGTGAAAATCCCTCTTTGTGTTTGTAATTCTTGCTTGTCTACTTGTTGTTTGCATTTAAAGTCACAATTGTAGCATGGCCGGGAACCACACTAGTGGATCTTGAGGGGTGCCTAACACCTTCCCCTCGAGATAATTTCTAGCCCTTACCCGAACTCTGGTTTTCAAATTCAAAACCTTTAGTGTCCTAATGCACTTAATCATTAGGTGGCGACTCTTCAAATTCAAAAACCCAATTCCCAAACGGGAATAGAGTTGTCTTTCCAAATGTCGTAAACCCGATCTCGCTTTAGAGAAAAAGGGGGCGTCGACAGCATGGCGACTCTGCTGGGGATTTCTTTAGGCTTCTACCACTGCATGTTATATGTGACTTTACTGTTTTCTTTATCGCTTTGTTTAATGCCTTTATTCGAAACTGACTTGTCTTTTTGTTTTTTTTTCTTTAACGCTTTCATTTACTGTTTTCCTTCAATACCGTTGTAATTTTGAGCAATTATTGTAATCATTATGAACGTGAAAATACGTGGCAATTTGTTTCATTCTTGTAATTGCATTTTTCAACATCATATTCCACTCGTGCCAAACAAATACCATAGCAACGCTTGATGAGTTGTTGCGCTCTTCCAATATTATTACCCCCTAAATTTTGGCAAAGGCGTATTTACGGTAAAACTAGTCGATCAGCGGTGCAGTCGACGGTTCCGTGCCTTTCCCTCTTGAGTTGTCCGCTCAAGGGTACCGGTCTAGCACCCCATAGAAACCTTATTCTGTTTAACTGTTCATGCATCACTGTCAAACCTAGTCGAGTCAGTTATGCTGTCCACATAATGACTCTTTAAGATAGCCTTATCCAAAGTCCACTGGATTCCCCTGGAACCCAAACGGACAACACCATACTCTGTGCATTTATTTGGAGGACTAAATGCTGTTTATGCCAATTATTGATTTAAATAGTCGAGTCCGGCGGGGGTGAGGGACTAACGCTTTGTTTTGCAGGAAATGAGGCACGAAATCCCCAGATTCGGCATGGTAACCAATATTCACCCAAGGTTGCTGAGATGGTGGGAGGACCTTCATTCCAGTGACCGGACTCTTGTCCGCAAGTATTTGGGAAACTTACCCTCTCTTTTGGAAATTCTGCCGGACAACAAAATCATAAAGGCTGCGAAATTATTCTGGGACAGTGATAGACCAGTATTTCAATTTGGGGACCTTGAAATGACACCATTACTCGAAGAAATAGGTGGGTTAGCCGGTATTCCTTGGGAGGCCCCGGGTTTGCTCATGCCAGAAAACCGCAAGGGTAAAGGTTTCTTCAAAATGATGGGGTTGAAGAAAAACTCAGATTTGACTTGTTTGAAGGATTCCTATGTTCCTTTTGACTACCTGTACGAGAGGTACGGTCATAGCAAGTCCTACCGCACCTATCCAGATGAATTCACCCTCACATCATTGGGGCATATCCACAGGAGAGTTTTCGTCTTCATGTTCTGCTTCCTGGGAATGATAGTGTTTCCCATGAAGAAGGCTAGGATCCATACCAGACTAGCCATGGTCACCAAGACACTAATAGAGGGGATTGAAGGGCAACATTTCAGCATAGTGCCCATGATTGTTGCGGAGATCTACCGAGCTTTGGAAAATTGTCAACGAGGGGCCAGTCATTTTGAGGGTTGCAACTTATTACTCCAACTCTGGCTTATAGAACATCTCCAAAAGGGTCGATACCGTCAAGAGCTTCCGTGAAGGCCGTGGAATGATCATATAGCCTTTCACCATCCCAATAGAATGAACTATATGCCTGACATGTTTGCTCGGCCGGGGGATGCTCGAGGATGGGTAGAGTTGTTTGAAAGCTTGAAAGAAGACAAGGTGCAGTGGATGTTCGAATGGTTCCCCACTGGAGAGTTCATCATCCGCTCTCGGGACGCTCCATTCCTCATACTCATTGGTCTGAAGGGAACTTATCCCTATGTCCCTCTCCGAGTCATGAGGCAGGCAGGGAGAAAGCAAGTCGTACCAAAGGTCGAAAAGATGAGTCATTTCAGGGCTGACTTCCAAGACGACGATAGCCCATACAAATGTCAAGCTCAACACATGTGGAACAGTAAGATCATCCTGGAAAAGGATTCCATAGAGCTTGACAGATATCATGCTGGCTACACCTCATACTATCCAGGTTGGCTAGAAGAAGATCATGCTGGGTTAGGACAGCCCGGGTCTGCTCGAGGTCGCAGGGTCATCGACGAAAAGGCTGAGATACAGGTTAAGTACAATCAGTTGCGCAAAAGAATCAGGGAGTGCGAGAGTGAGCATCCGGAGATTCAAGAGGCTAATCAAAAGTTGATCGAGGAATGGAAGGATATGGTTGTCAGAGCCAACAAGCGCCTAGGGCATTTGGAGCGAGGGTTAGTAGAGCTGGAAGGGAAGTTCATCCGGAGGATCGAGAATTGCCAAAATGCCGAGGGAAATGAAGGAGGACATTTGGCTAGGGCTTATCTGCTGCTGGGATTGCGTGAGCTGGTGACACTGTTCGATGGAGCCAAAGATGCTGAGTCTGGGGAAGGTCCTTCTGGGACCAAATAGTTAGGAGTTTCTTTTCTTTTTCGCTTTGAAATGTAATAAGGCCAATGGCCATTAGTGATATTTTACTTTATGAAATTTTAGTGTCGTTTTGGGATTCGTCTTATTTTTTATAAATAAAATGAGGCATTTAGCATTATAAGTTCTCCAAATCAACTTGTCGCTAGGCCTACCTCAGGCACAATGAGGCACCCAATCTAGGACACGATTTATATTCTTATACTATGTGTTTAATATTGCAATATTTTTCTCAGAATCCATACTAACTTGCTACCTTTTTTGTTTTTACTTTTATTTTTTATTCCCCTCCCCAAAAGGTTAGTTCGTGCATTCTGGCATCGCCATCCTACTCCACAAGATCTAAGGGCCCTCCACCTCCTCCTCCTCCTAGTCCTATCAAAAGCAAGAACAAAGCAAAAATGGAGAACGTGAACAACATCAGAAAGGACGACTCAGCTGAAAGGGTAGAGGTTCCTCAGGGTGTTCAGGTATCCAAAGAAAGTGTCAATCAACTCGAACAAAAGTTACTGAAATTTCAAGAAGAACTAGACCAAGTTCGGAACTTGGCAAGTCTGTCATTCTCCCTCACGACTTTAGACATTAACTTTCCCAAATCTCAACACCCCATACCTCCACAGGACATCCCGAAGCCGCAGAAACAACCCGCTACTCATCAAAATTGCAACACATGTCACAACAACACTCCACTCCTCATCCTGAACCATCAAATGATCATCCCCACCACACTCCCATCTATGTGGAAACCATGCCACAATACACTCAACCCATTACAAACACACCAGAATCCGAGGACAAAGACTCTCTCATCAAGAACCTGGCAGCCGAGCTCAAGAAATTGACTAGCCGAGTCCAGGGCGTTGAAGGAAGCAAAGGCATTGAAGGGCTTTATGAGGATCTTTGCATTCAGCCAGACGTTGAACTACCGGAGGGGTACAAACCTCCCAAGTTCGAAATGTTTGACGGCTCTGGTCGCCACCATGGCGCGGCCCTTACTATCCGCTGGAGCACCCAATACCCCGCCTGGAACAGAGTTTCCAGCCGGCCGACATCATATATGGGTCAGAGGAAGATGAAGCATTAGCAGCAATGAAGAACCTGTTCTTGGAAGATGACATTATGCACTGTCACATCATTCTCGAGAAGGAAGGGGAGGAAGGCCCTTCCATACAGGCAGTGAACCGAGGAGAGCGCCTCAACAATTGGTCCATCAGAACCACCAAGGCCCAGAGAGCTTCGGGGTAGCAAGGCTGAACAAAGCATTATGCAATATCTTTTACTTTTTCATTAGTTGATTTCCCTTCAGTATTATCTTTAAATTTTTGAAAAGAGCTCCGATGTTCAAAACAACTTTTGGCATTTATCGAAGCATTTCAGTTTTTATATAAATCTCGCTCTTAATATTTCTTTTTCTCTGCCATTTACTTTACATTACACAACATTACTATTACTTATCTTGATGAACCGATGAATGTGACATACGACGAGATAACGCAACAAATGGACATAGACTCAGAAGAGGATGAGATACCAGAAGAGGTCGTTAAAGAGATTGAGGATTTTGAGAACAGACCTATGTCTAACTTGGACGAAACTAAGGTTATCAACTTGGGGAACACAGAGAATGTCAAGGAAACGCGCATCAGTGTTCACTTGTCACCATCAGAAAAGGAAGAGTACGCGGAGTTCATAAAAGAATATGAGGACATATTTGCCTGGTCATACGATGATATGACCGGTCTCAGTACATCTATCGTAGCTCACAAACTGCCAACGGATCTGACGTGTCCACCGATAAAACAGAAACTCAGAAAGGTTAAACCAGACATGAGTTTGAAAATCAAAGAAGAAGTTACCAAGCAAGTCAAAGCCAAGGTTCTCAGGGTAGTGGAGTATCCAACATGGTTAGCCAACATTGTGCCAGTGCCGAAGAAGGACGGGAAGGTCAGAGTCTGTGTCGACTACCGGGACCTCAACCGGGCCAGTCCGAAAGACGACTTCCCCTTGCCGAACATACACATCCTGATTGACAACTGCGCCAAGCACGAGTTGCAGTCATTTGTCGATTGTTTTGCTGGGTATCATCAGATATGGATGGACGAAGAAGACACGGAGAAAACGGCTTCCGTTACGTCGTGGGGGATGTATTGTTACAAGATGATGCCGTTTGGATTAAAAAATGCTAGGGCCACCTACATGAGGGCCATGACTATTATTTTCCATGACATGATACACAAAGAGATCGAGGTGTATGTAGATGATGTCATCATCAAATCCAAGAAAGCCACTGACCACATGGAAGATTTCAGAAAGTTCTTCAACAGATTGAGAAGGTATAACCTGAAACCGAATCCCACCAAGTGCGCTTTCGGGGTTCCAGCCGGAAAATTGCTTGGGTTCATCGTAAGTCGGCGGGAAATAGAACTCGATCCGTCAAAGGTCAAGACCATTCAAGAATTACCACCTCCAAAGAACAAGAATGAGGTTATGAGTTTCTTGGGGAGACTCAATTACATCAGCCGGTTCATAGCTCAGTCCACTATCATTTGTGAACCAATCTTTAAGATGTTGAAAAAGGACGCCACCACCAAATGGGCTGATGATTGTCAGAAAGCCTTCGATAGAATCAAGGAATACCTATCAACGCCGCCAGTTTTGGTTCCGCCTGAACCAGGTAGACCGCTATTGCTCTACCTTGCAGTACTGGATGGAGCATTTGGTTGTGTTTTGGGACAACATGATGAAACGGGGAGAAAGGGGCAAGCCATCTACTATCTCAGCAAGAAGTTCACCCCGTACGAGGCTCGATATTCCCTGCTAGAATGCACCTGTTGTGCTCTGACTTGGGTAGCTCAGAAGTTGAGGCATTCTTTCTGTGCCTATACCACTTATCTCATATCAAGGATGGATCCACTGAAGTACATCTTCCAGAAGCCCATGCCTATAGGCAAGCTGGCCAAATGGCAAATTTCGTTGAGTGAGTTTGATATTGTCTACGTGACTCAGAAAGCGATCAAAGGACAAGCACTAGCCGATCATCTTGCCGAAAACCCCATGGGCAGAGAATACGAGCCTCTAAAGACGTATTTTCCTGATGAGGAGGTTTCTTTCATAAGAGAAGACATTGCATAATCCTATGATCGCTGGAGAATGTTTTTCGACGGAGCAGCAAACTTTAAAGGCGTTGGCATAGGAGCAATCCTAGTATCAGAAACAGGCCAACATTATCCGGTGTCCGCCAAACTCAGGTTCCCGTGCACCAACAACATGGCCGAGTATAAAGCCTGCATCTTAGGGCTCAAGTTGACCATTGATATGAACGTTCAGGAGTTACTAGTGATCGGGGATTCAGACTTGCTCATACATCAGGTTCGAGAAGAATGGGAAACCAAGAATTCCAAAATACTCCCATACTTGCATCATGTACAGGAGTTGAGGAAGAGGTTTACAAAGACAGAATTTTGGCATGTCCCCAGAGTTCAAAATGAGTTCGCTGATGCATTGGCCACTCTCTTATCCATGATTCAACATCCAGATAAGAACTTCATTGATCCTATCCCAATAAAAATCCAAGATCAACCTGCTTACTGTGCTCATGTCGAGGAAGAAGCAGACGGAAAACCATGGTTCCATGACATTAAGAAATATCTGTCAACAGGAGAGTATCCAGAACTTGCAAACACTACGCAAAAGCGCACACTGCGGAGGTTATCCAATCACTTCTTTCACAGCGGAGGAATCCTGTACAGGAGGACTCCCGATTTGGGATTACTAAGGTGTGTTGAGGCAAAGGAAGAATCCAGGTTGTTGGAGGAGGTTCATGCAGGGACCTGTGGCCCGCACATGAATGGTTTCGTCTTAGCCAAGAAAATACTACGAGCTGGTTATTTCTGGATGACTATGGAGACAGACTGATCCAGTATGTTCGAAAATGACATCGTTGCCAGATCCATGCAGACATGATAAAGGTACCCCCTAACGAGCTCAATGCAACAAGCTCACCATGGCCGTTCGCCGCTTGGGGAATGGATGTCATCGGACCCATCGAGCCTGCCGCATCAAACGGGCACAGGTTCATTCTAGTGGCAATTGATTACTTCACCAAATGGGTTGAAGCAGCATCATATAAGGCGGTAACCAAGAAGGTTGTGGCAGACTTTGTTCGCGACCGTATCATTTGCCGGTTCGGCGTCCCAGAGTTAATCATCACTGACAATGGTTCCAACCTCAACAGTGATATAATGAAAGCAATGTGTGAGACATTTAAGATTAAGCACAAGAATTCTACAGCCTACAGATCCCAGATGGATGGAGCTGTAGAAGCAGCCAATAAGAACATTAAGAAGATACTGAGGAAAATGATAGAAAAACACAAGCAGTGGCATGAGAAGCTATCATTTGCTCTATTGGGATACCGTACCACAGTCCGCACATCAACTGGGGCAACTCCTTATATGCTGGTTTACGGTACCGAGGCAGTCATCCCAGCTGAAGTAGAGATTCCCTCCTTGAGAATTATGCGGGAAGCAGAACTTGAAGATG
>NW_017684550.1:0-2631 GCF_001879085.1 Nicotiana attenuata
TGTCTACGTAACCCAGAAAGAGATCAAAGGACAAGCACTAGCCGATCATCTTGCCGAAAACCCCGTGGGCGGAGAATACGAGCCTCTAAAGACGTATTTCCCCGATGAGGAGGTTTCTTTCATAGGAGAAGACATTGTGGAATCCTATGATGGCTGGAGAATGTTTTCGACGGAGCGGCAAACTTTAAAGGAGTTGGCATAGGAGCGGTTCTAGTATCAGAAACTGGTTAGCATTACCCGGTGTCCGCCAAACTCAGGTTCCCGTGCACCAACAACATGGCCGAGTACCAAGCCTGCATCTTAGGGCTCAAGCTGGCCATTGATATGAACGTTCAAGAGTTACTAGTGATCGGGGATTCAAACTTGCTCATACATCAGGTTCGAGAAGAGTGGGCAACCAAGAACTCCAAAATACTCCCATACTTGCATCATGTACAAGAGTTAAGGAAGAGGTTTACAAAGACAGAATTCCGGCATGTCCCCAGAGTTCAGAATGAGTTTGCTGACGCATTGGCCACTCTATCATCCATGATTAAGCATCCAGATAAGAACTTCATTGATCCTATCCCAGTAAAAATCCAGGATCAACCTGCCTACTGTGCTCATGTCGAGGAAGAAGCAGACGGAAAGCCATGGTTCCATGACATTAAGGAATATTTGTCAACAGGAGAGTACCCAGAACTTGCAAACACTACTCAAAAGCGCACACTGCGGAGATTATCCAATCACTTCTTTCACAGCGGAGGAATCCTGTATAGGAGGACTCCCGATTTGGGATTACTAAGGTGTGTCGAGGCAAGGGAAGCATCCAGGTTGTTCGAGGAGGTTCACGCAGGGACCTGTGGCCCACACATGAATGGTTTCGTCTTAGCCAAGAAAATACTCCGAGCTGGTTACTTCTGGATGACCATGGAGACAGACTGCATCCAGTATGTCCGAAAGTGCCACCGCTGTCAGATACATGCAGATATGATAAAGGTGCCTCCTAACGAGCTCAATGCAACTAGCTCACCATGGTTGTTCGCCGCTTGGGGAATGGATGTCATCGGACCTATCGAGCCTGCCGCATCAAACGGGCACAGGTTCATTCTAGTGGCAATTGATTATTTCACCAAATGGGTTGAAGCAGCATCGTACAAGGCAGTAACCAAGGAGGTTGTGGCAGACTTTGTCCGCGACCGTATCGTTTGCCGGTTCGACGTCCCAGAGTCAATCATCACTGATAATGGTTCAAATCTCAACAGTGATCTGATGTAAGCAATGTGTGAAATCTTCAAGATCAAGCACAAGAATTCTACAGCTTACAGACCTCAGATGAATGGAGCCGTAGAAACGGCCAATAAGAACATTAAGAAGATACTAAGGAAAATGATATAGAAACACAAGCAATGGCATGAGAAGTTATCATTCGCTCTGCTGGGATACCGTACCACAGTCCGCACATCGACTGGGGCGACACCCTATATGTTGGTTTACGATACCGAGGCAGTCATCCCAGCCGAGGTAGAGATTCCCTCCCTGAGAATTATGCGAGAAGCAGAACTTGAAGATGCAGAATGGGTAAAGAGTCGCTATGAGCAATCAGCCCTTATAGACGGAAAAAGACTGAATGCAGTTTGCCATGGTCAGCTTTATCAGAATAGAATGACCAGAGCTTTCAACAAAAGAGTCAGGCCGAGACAGTTCGCGCCAGGGCAGTTAGTACTGAAAAAGATTTTTCCGCATCAAGATGAAGCCAAAGGGAAATTCTCTCCCAACTGGCAAGGTCCGTACATGGTTCACCGGGTTCTAACCGGGGGAGCCCTCATACTCGCAGAAATGGACGGAGAAGTTTGGCCAAAGCCGATCAATTCAAATGCAGTGAAATGATACTATGTGTAACCATTATGATTCCTTTATGATATAATTTGAACTACGTCTGACCTGATTCCCGTTTAAGGGGGGATACGTAGGAAGCCTTATGGGTTCGGTCACAATTCAATAAAATTTTCATTCCCCCCCCCCCCCCCGACATTGGAAACTGGGGCAGAATTTTGAGGAGGACCCTCAAAATTCCGAAGTTGATCTTCGCCAATCATCACGCGCAGCCGTCAGAAGCACCAGCCTAGTAAACTGGGGCAGAATTTTGAGGAGGACCTTCAAAATTCCGGAGCAAAAGAGGTTACAATATCTTGAACCGTGTCGCAATCATCGATTCATCTAAAACCATTTTACCTTTATGTATTTACATCATGTTTTATTTTACTAAATCATGCATGGCTACCGTCAAAATAGCTTTGATTAGCAACGCTACTCCAAAAGAAAGCAAGAGCCGAGTAGGACAAGCGAAGTCCACAGGAAGACGAATTAACCTTCCCCCTGACAAAACTCACAATCTTTCTTTGAATGCAGGTACCCCAAAAACATAGAATCATCGGATACGATTACAAACTTACACTTTCCAGGAATACAATTCTCAAGATCATCGACCATTTACAAGTGCTATCCGCGCACGACATTCCCAGCAGCCCCAATGACAATCAACTATCAGCTATCATCTATCAGCTAAGAGATTTCGTTACTCCTCACTTTTATTTTTCGCATTGCATAAGGCTACCTTTCTGCCTTCCGAGACTAAGCACTGTCTCCATC
>NW_017684550.1:6486-7459 GCF_001879085.1 Nicotiana attenuata
TCCAATGTTTGGCTAGTGGGCTGGTCAGGGGTGTGCCAGCATTTTATGTTGCTGGGCATGACCACCAGCCTGCCTTGGCATCCCTTATATCCCTCTATTGCACTTACACTTGTTCCTAGACTCTAAGTTCTGCCCCCCTCCAATGAGCCTTGCCTTGGGACCTTGAGCTCCCTCTGAACTTGGACATTGGAGGGCTGGCATTTCCACTGCACTTTAATTTAGTTCTGTAATGATACATGGGTGTGAGCATTTCTTGGAGTTCTTGAAACTCCTTGGAACTTTGACACATTCCGGATAAGAGAAAGGCTTTGGAACCTGATCCTGGCAGTTGGCTCATATCATATTGTTAGACCTTGGGTTTGAATTAGGCTCCTTGGATGCAGCTTAAGAGTTCTGATTGTAATTTTATTTCCCGTTTTCGATTCATCTTGGTCTGTAATAAAAATTTTGTAATAACCTCTGGGGTGATTAGTGAAAAGGGAAGGGTAACCATGCATGCAAAGGGGTAGATATCATGCTCATAAGGAATTACCACACTTCTGTACTCATGTATCTTGCCTACAGCTTTGCACATTTGCATATCACATGTAGATACCATGTCTATAGGTTTATGCATCCACATAGATATCATGTCTATAAGGTTTCTGCACTTCTCCACATAGATATCATGTCCATAGGGTTTCTGCACTTCTGCACATATAGATACCATGTCTATAGGTTTATGCATCCATATAGATACCATGTCTATAGGAATTTTGCATCTCCATATGGATACCACGCCTATAAGTAACCAGAAATCCAGACTCTACGCATGCATTGGTCACTAGGCAAACCTATCTATAGGATTAAAAACTAACAGTATTCAGATACCATGCCTATAGGATTTCTGCGCTCTTGCTACGCCTGTAAAAAACGTGTTTAAATTAACGACGTCAAGAAAGCATGCCTATAGGAACTATCAATCAAATTTGAA